>NW_027552152.1:0-206162 GCF_045843805.1 Urocitellus parryii | reverse complement strand
TGCAGGTGTAAGCATGGGTGTGGGTGTGTATATGTAGGTGTGTGTGCATGTGGTGTATACAGGTAGGTGTGGTGCAGATTTGAGTATCTGTGTACTTATGTGTATGGTAAGGGAATGTGAGTATGTGTATATATTGTTTGCATGTGTGCATGTATGTATATATATGTGTGCATCTCTGCACGTGTACATGCATGTATACATAGGTGCATGTATGCTTGCATATATGGATGCATGCATGAACGTGCATGTAGGAGTACATGTGTGTTCACACATGTATAGACACATGTGTGTTGGTGTTTGTAAGCCTGCATGTGCATACATGCATACACGTGTGTATGCATGTTTGCAGGTATATGGTGTACATGCACGTTTGCATGTGTGTGCACACATGTGTATTTTTGTATGCATGCATGCATGCACCTGCATGTAATGTGTTCACACATGCATGTATGAGTGTATATGTTTGCATATGTGTTCACATGTGTATGTTTGCATGCATGTAGCATGCAGGTAGGTATGTTTACATGTGTGCACGTGGATTTGCACATGTGCACATGTGCATGTAATGAGTGTATGTGTGTGCACATGTGTGCACATGTGTGTGGATATGTATGTACATGTGTCATGTACATGGTGGAGCCCTTACCCAGCACACGCAGAGCTGGGGTTTAACCCCCAGTATCACAAAAAACGGGTACTTCTGAAACATCATACCCTACACCACCCGTGTTCATGTCCCCCACGTGCCCTGGATGAGGTACTTCAAGCTGAAGTGGCAGACGCAGTCCCGTGCGGTCGGGCCAGGTCTCCACCTGCTCTCCCTGACGTGGTGCTGCTAAGGCCACGGCGGGGGAGATTCACACGGAGAGTTGGTACCCGGCTGTGTGAGGATCGGCAGCCTGTACCCTGCTCTCCACGGCGCCAGCCCCGTCCCTCTTCACGTGGCCTGTCTGGACCCCTCCGGTCCACGCAGGGAGGCTGCTCCAGGTCAGCTGCGGCAAACACAGGGAAGCAGCCCACAGGAAAACCCCATTGTGAGGGCCTGGCCAGGTCCATTCCCCTGCACTGACCTCTCTGGACCCCAGGAAAGGCATGAACTCCCAGAAGCCTAGTCGGGCCCAGTTCCACCCGCTCTAGTCTGCACACGATGCCAGTTCCCACCCGTCTCAGAACAGCCCTTTCCTCTGCTGCAGGGGAAGGTGACCCTCCCGGGCAGACCTCCCCACGGCTGACGACCTGCTGTTGGCTCCCTTGGAAACGTTCACTCAGTGACCCAAACACACACCCACACCTACCTGTATACACCACATGCACACACACCTACATATACACACCCACACCCACGCTTACACCTGCACACCCATCCACACCTACCTGTATACACCCACATATGCACACACACTTACATATACACACCCACACCCACGCTTACACCTGCACACACACCCACACCTATCTTTATACACCCACATATGCACACACACTTACATATACACACCCACACCCACGCTTACAACTGCACACCCACCCACACCTACCTGTATACACCCACATATGCACACACACCTACATATACACACCCACACCCACGTTTACACCTGCACACCCACCCACACCTACCTGTATACACCCACATATGCACACACACCTACATATACACACCCACACCCACGTTTACACCTGCACACCCACCCACACCTACCTGTATACACCCACATATGCACACACACCTACATATATACACCCACACCCACGTTTACACCTGCACACCCACCCACACCTATCTGTATACACCACATACACACACACCCATATACACAGTCACATTCACTTCCACCCCCACTTGCACGCACCCACAGGTATCCTCACATCTACGCACACACACTCACCCACACAGACGAGAAGCACATGTTGAGGGATCCAGGACGCAGAACGTGTTGGTTCTATCTGCTCAGTTCTGGAAATCTGAGCACTTTTACAAGAACAGCTGGGAGCATATGACACTGCATCAGTTTTAGGAAGCCCGGTTTGTGGCCTGGATTTGGAGTTTGCACTCAGGCTCTCTTCTGGAGTCACTGGTTTGCCACACCCTCTTCCTTTTATGGTGCTGGGGACTGAACCCAGAAACGTCAACATGCTCGGCAAGCTCCACCGCTGAGCCACCTCCCGGCACTTTTATTCTAAATTCGAGACAGGGCCTTGCTAAGTTGCCCAGGCTGGCCTGGGTCACAGGTGTGTGCCACCGTGCCTATCTGGTCACTAGAACTTTTTAAAAATGCTTAGGAGTAACCCAGGTGTGGGGGTGCATGCCTGTAATCCAGAGACCCAGGAGGCTGAGGCAGGAGGATCGCCAGTCAGAGGCCACCTTCGACAACTTATCGAGGTCCTGTCTCAAAATTGAAGGAGCTGGGGGTGCATCTCAGTGGTAGAGTGCCTCTAGGTTCAACCCCAAATGCCAAAAATAGGGTGAGTGAAGGGATGAGGCTTGCCAGAGAGCTGTGGTGAGGGGGTCCTCCTGGAGTACCCCCTTGGCCAGCTTTGTGGTAGGTCAGGGGTCCCATCCCCGGTGGCTTGCCATCCCTTTGGAAGAGCAGGCAGCTCCCAGGACATGGAGACCCACAAGCCGCCCTGCACAGAGGCACAGGGCATCAGCCAGATTTAGCCTCACCTGGCCTCCGCCGTCCTGTGTGACCGACATCCCCGGGTGACTGTGATTTATTATCGATGGATCGATACCCCTCCCCCCAATTTCTGTGTGTGTGAGCAAAGGCTGGGACACTAGCAGGGGCCCCCTGTGGTCTGCTGCCTCTCGGCAGGCAGAGCAGAGAGACAGTGGCCGCGTGGCCGGCAGGTCCGGGTGAACCTGCTGTTTCTCAGACTCCCAGAGGGACCGTGCCGACATTTAAGGCACGTTCCAGAGCCATGGGATGGCTCTCCCTGGGGATTGAGGGCTGTGGCTCAGCCAGCACACTCCACCCTGCCCTCCCACGTCCCTTGGCCTGAGTCTGGGGACAAAAGGAAAAGCAGGGCTCACCCGTCTTTCTCTCCCTTGATTCTCAGGTGTCAATAAAAATCTGAATAGATAGAAAAGTAGAAGCCCCAACACTGGAGGGACTTCCACAGAGGGTCCTCTACCCAAATGTCACTTGTTCAAGGCTACCTACCTTACCTACCTACCCACCTATCTACCTCACCCACCTAACCATCTACCTACCCACCTACCTACCTACCTCAACTACCTACCCACCTACCTACCTCACCCACCTAACCACCTACCTACCTCACCTACCTGCCTACCTCAACTACCAACCCACCTACCTAACCACCTACCTACGTACCTCAACTACCTACCCACCTACCTAACCACCTACCTACCTCACTCACCTAACCACCTACCTACCTCACCGACCTACCCACCTAACTATCTACCTCACCTACCTACCTACCCCACCCACCTATCTACCTCACTCACCTAACCACCTACCTACCTACACACCTACCCACCTACCCACCTACTTACCTACCTCACCTACCTACCCACCTACCCATATACCTACCTACCCACCTACTCACCCACCTACTCACCTACCTACCTACCCACCTACCTACCTACCCCCCTACCTACCTCAACTACCTACCCACCTACCTACCTTACCTACCTACCCACCTACCCACCCACCTACCTCACCTACCTACTCACCTACCTACCTACCCACCTACCTACCTTACCTACCTACTGCCACCTACCCACCCACCTACCTCACCTACCTACTCACCTACCTACCTACCCACCTACTACCTACCTCATCTACCTACCCACCTACCAACTTCACCTATCTACTCACCTACACACCTACCTACCTACCCACCTACTACCTACCTCATCTACCTACCCACCTACCAACCTCACCAATCTACCCACCTACTCACCTACCAACCTACCAACCTACCTACCTACCTACTACCCACCTACCTACCTATCTTACCTACCTACCCACCCACCTACCTACCCACCTATCTACCTCACCTACCTACCCACCTACCTACCTACCTCACCTACCTACCTCATCTACCTACCCACCTACCTACCTACCTACCTTACCTACCTACCCACCCACCTACCTACCTCACCTACCCACCCACCTACCTACCTCAACTACCTACCCACCCACCTACCTACCTCACCTACCCACCCACCTACCTACCTCAACTACCTACCTACCCACAAATCTACCTCACCCATTTAGCCATCTACCTACCTACCCACTTACCTACTCACCTACCTACATACCTACCCACCTATCTACCTCACCTACCTACCTACCCACCTACCCACCTACCTACCTACCTACCTGCTCACCCACCTACCTACCTCACTCACCTACTCACCAACCTACCCACCTATCTACCCACCTACCTACCCACCTACCTACCCACCCACCTACCTACCTTACTCACCTAACCACCTATCTACCTCACCTACCTACCCACCTACCTACCCACCCACCTACCTACCTCACTCACCTAACCACCTACCTACCTCACCTACCTACCCACCTACCTACCTCACTTACCTAACCACCTACACACTTACCTACCCACCTACTTACCTCACTCACCTAACCACCTACCTACCTCACCCACCTACCTACCTACCTACCTCACCTACCTACCCACCTACCTACCTATCTCACCTACCTACCCACCTATCTACCTACCTCACCTACCTATTTACCTCACCTACCTACCTCACCTACCTACCCACCTACCTACCTACCTCAACTACCTACCCACCTACCTACCCACCTACCTACCTCACTCACCTAACCACCTACCTACCTCACCTACCTACTTACCCACCTACCCATCTACCTACCTACCCACCTACCCACCTACCCACCCACCTACCTACCTCACCTACCTACTCACCTACCTACCTACCCACCTACCTACCTCACCTACCTATCCACCTACCTACCTACCCATACCTACCTATCTCACTTACCTACCCACCTACCTACCTATCTCACCTACCTACCCACCTACCTACCTATCTCACCTACCTACCCACCTATCTACCTACCTCACCTACCTATTTACCTCACCTACCTACCTCACCTACCTACCCACCTACCTACCTACCTCAACTACCTACCCACCTACCTACCCATCTACCTACCTCACTCACCTAACCACCTACCTACCTCACCTACCTACCCACCTACCTACCCACCTCCCTACCTACCCACCTCTCTACCTATCTCACCTACCTACCCACCTACCTACCTACCCACCTACCTACCTCACCTACCTACTTACCCACCTACCCATCTACCTACCTACCCACCTACCCACCTACCCACCCACCTACCTACCTCACCTACCTACTCACCTACCTACCTATCCACCTACCTACCTCACCTACCTACCTACCTACCTACCCACCTATCCACCTTCCTACCTACCCACCCACCTACCTACCTCACCTACCTACCTACCTATCTACCCACCTACCTACCTACCCACCTACCTACCTACCCACCTACCTACTCACCTACCTACCTCCCCAGCTATCCACCTACCTATCTATCCACCTACCCACCTCCCCACCTACCCACTTACCTACTTACATCTACATCCCCCTTCCCTCCCTGTCTATCTACCTAACCTACCTACCTACCTGTACCTACTTATCTACCCCCCTATCTGTCTATTGGGGGGTGATGATGTCAAAAGATTGTCCTCTCTGAATTTGAGTTTTGAGTGGGGGTCTTACTCCATGTATGTATGATATGTCAGAGTATGGTCTACTGTCACGCAGAACTAAAAGGAGCAAGTGAAATCAAAAAGAAAAGACTTAGGCTTCCCTCGTAGCTGCCTCCCTCCCCAAGCCGAATTCCGACTAGACTGGAAGTCCTGCGAGGCATCCTCCCTGCGCTTCCCGTGTTCAGTCCTTTTCAAACCCAGGCCTGCCGGGCACAGGCGCGCTGCCGATCGCTCTGTGCTGGGGTGTTCTAAGGGCAGTGATGAGCTGGGTGAAGAATGGCCCCACTCAGCTGGTGACAGGGCCCTGGGAGCTGACCAGTTTTAGAGGAAGCCAGATCAGGACCCAGCTCGCACCCTGCCCCCAGGAGGGAGGCTCCCGGCCTGATGCCCCTGAGGGGGCGTTCCTGCACTCAGGGCCCCTGAGGACACTCACACCCTTGCCTGCCCCCTGAACCTTGGAGCAGAGGACAGGCGGCTGGTCCAGGCGCCCCGCACACAGTGGCCCCACACTCTGTGAGGAGGACTGTCTTACCACCAGCAGGAGGGGACGTGCGACGAGGCCGAGTTCCTTCTCAGAGGAGCAGGCTTCCAGCCCAGCCCTGTGCGCAGTGGGCGTGGGGGTGCATGCCCTCGGAGCCTGGGAGGCTGTCCCGGGCTAGGATGCAGAGAAGACCTGGACGGTGGGTCTGGGAGGAAAGCCGTACAGATCAGTACTCGGGGAGCAGGTCGGGACAGGCACGAGGGACAGGTGGGGAGGCCGTGGCCTTGCAGATAGGACAGGAAGCATTTAAAGCTAAATCCCACTTTTTACACCTAAAAATATAAAGCTGTCAATTTTCATTAAGGATGAAGCAAATGAAATCTAGATGGTGCCAAATAATTAATGACTTTTAATAACCCTAATAAATTTGGATTTCATCAAAACCATGTTGCCTCTCACCGCCGACGGCCAGGAGGAGTGGGCACCTGGGGGCAGCGCCTGGGAGACGGGGTGCAGCTGACATCCTTCCAGGCCCATCCATCATCATTAAAGAGAGATAAGGACGGCAGGATGGACTGCCTGGCACTTGGACACGAGGCCTTTGCATTGAAAATTGAAGCCGTTAATTGTAACTGCTGTACTTTTGTGATCCCGCAGGTAGTGCACAGACTGACTCACGGCTCTGGCAACCACGCAGGTCTTTGTTCATTAAACCTTGACTGATTTCACACAGAGGAGGCTGCGTGGGTACGCCCCAAGCCCACTGAATCAGGGTCGTGTGGTCAGCTTGTTCCAGACGGGGACCGAGAGCGACTGCATCCCGAGTTCTGGACCAGACCGGTGGGCGGATGGGAGGCGGGTGCTCGGGCCACACACACCACTGTGTCCAGCCTCGGGAAGCCCCTGGCCCCCCTCACCTGCCTACCGGTGATCGTTTACTTTAAAGCATGTTTTTCAACATCCCTTGCACTGTGTGGCTGTTCCAGGTGGCAGTCCCTGGGGTGCCTCAGTTCTGACCCGGGCCTGCAGGCCAGTGGGAGAGGCGAGGAGTGGTCTCAGTCTGTCTGGAGGTAAAGATGGGGTCTGGAGAGAGATCTGCAGGCCGCTGCTGCGGGTCAGAGAAGGCAGGGCCTGGTGGCGCAGCGGCCCCAGCACTCGGCTCCTGGCCCTGGCCCTGGGGGAAGGGGGGCAGGGTCCTGAGAACCACAAGGCCAGGGCCTGACCAGGGGTGGCCAGGGCCGGGGATTCATGCTGAGAACGTGTCAGTCTCTCTCCGAAGCAGAGCCACCATCAGACTTGCATGCTGGGACACGGGGGTACTTGGGACGGCAGGGACAGCGGGCAGCAGCCACCCAGGACGCAGTCTGAGGCCACAGGATGCTGCAGGTCAAGGGCAGAGGGAGAGGTTAGCACGGAGGAGAAGGGGAGCTGCCCTCTCTGCACAGGAGCCCAAGCTAAGGTCTGAGCCCACAAGGTGACCAGGACAGGAAGAGGCCTTCAGAGGCCGGGGGCTTTCCATGCTCTGGGGATCTTGGGGCCCACAGCTGTGGGCAGCAGCGTCTGGAGCCAGGAAAGAAGCTCACCTGGTGGGCGGGCGGGAGCTGTGCCATCTAGGGACGGAGGGGTGGTGACATTCCCCAGGAAGGAGAAGGGTGGGGAGTGCTGTGACGCAGCTGTGCCTAAGCGCCTCTCACCCAGCCAGGGAGGTGACTCAGATCAGTGGAGGACGGCCTCCCACAACCTCCTTTTGCTCTCCCTTGACACACACCAGACACCCGGCATGGACACTGGCGTTGTGCAGAATGGCCAGCTCTTCTTGCTGGCATCTCCCTGCCACCACGCGTTCACCGAGCGCCCATTAGAATGCCAGATGAGACGCAGCTGCCCTCAAGGGAGGCTGATCTCCCTCCGCCTGGCTGGCCTCCGCCTGGCTGGCCTCCACCTCAGCCCTCCTGGGGCGCCTCACAGTCTTGCCTGCCATGCTCCACTCACAGGCACATGTCTGCCCCCAGCCCACCAGTCTCGGGCTCCCTCTGTCCCTCTTTGGGCTTCTCTCCCCAGGATCCTCAGGGCAGCTGTCCACCCTCTAACTTGGGTTGTGGCTTGGGGCGTGTCAGTGCTTTCCCCACCTTCTCCAGGTCCAGGGCTTGTCCGTGCAGAGGCCTGTCTGGCCACTGCCCCCAAGACCCATTGGTTGCCCCCGACCTGGGGATGCTGCCCCCCTTAACCTTCATTGGATGGGATTTTCCCCAGAATTTTTTGTTCCCCAATAAAAGTCCACTCCCTGGCGTGTTCTCTCTCTCTCTCTCTCTCTCTCTCTCTCTCTCTCTCTCTCTCTCTCTCTCTCTCTCTCTCTCTCCTCTTCAGTAAACCTCACTACCACGTTCGGTCTCTTGAGCTGGGAGGAGCCGTCCTGGAGCTGGTTTTAAAGGTGATGAGAGTCTGGTCTCTTTAGCGTCTTCTCACCATTCGACCTTCTTTCATGAAGCCAGGCGGGTCACGGGCTAAGGGATGTGGAGGTCTGTACCGTGTGCTCCCTGACCCTGTCTTGGGTTTGCCACCTGAGGGGGTGTTAGCAGGATTGTTTAAACTCGAGGACGTTACCGGCTGTGGTTCTGTAACTCCCTTTTTTAAAAAAAAAATTCATTTAATTTGTTGCTGAACCTTTATTTTATTCATTTATTTGTATGTGGTGCTGAGAATCAAACCCAGGGCCTCACCCGTGCCAGGCAAGCGCTCTGCCACTGCGCCCCTGCCCAGCCCCGTAACTCCCCGTGGATGACAGTGTTTGGGGTCCTTTCTCCCCAGCACACGTGGGTTTTCTTTCCTTCCACCCAGCACCCTGTGGCATGTGCACATGCGTGTAGGAATCATGCCTACCTGTGCCTGTGTGCACACGCGTGACCCTCACACCGTGTGAGTGTCCACACGACTAGCCAGCCCTCTGACCAAGGTCTGGGCCACAGAGGCTGGGGGAATGTCTGTCCCCTGTCACTGTGCAGGTGTCCAGCCGGCCTCCTGCCCCCTTCACGTGGGCCAGGCCCTGCACTCGGCCCTCCTGTGCCCAGTGCTCCCTCTCAGCGGTGCCCACACCCCCCATGCCCTCTGACCTGACCCCAGACCAGCAGTGTCAGCCTGACTGCTTCATGCACCTTCCACAACATGGTGTGCTCCTGGACAGCACACAGTAGGTGCTCAGAACTGCCTTGCTCAGGGATCTCAGCTGAATGGTTCCCTTCTTGGTCCCAAAGACCCTGGGGATAGTTTTGGTGGACACTTGTATGAAACCTGCAGAGTGTGGTGGGTGGAACTGTTCCTGCCTCCTGTCTGGGCTCAGAGTCCGCACTGACCCACATCCTTGGTGGGTCCCTGGCTGCAGCTCTGCTCCGGCGAAGCTCGGTTCTGCCTCCCCCACCCCTCCTCCTTTTTCACTATGACAGTCTCCCAGTACTTTAAGTCGACACTTGGGGTCGCAGCCTAGTGGCCCCAAGAATGTCCACACTGTGATGTGCCCCCTGACCCCTGCATGTTGGTGATAAGGACCTCGGTGGGGGACTCTCCTGGATTCCCCAGGAGGCAGGCGGGAGGCCGGGCTTGAGGAGGCAGAGCAGAGGAGGGAGAGAGGGGCTTGCAGGGAGAAGACTGGGAGCCAGGGCTGCGGGCCTGCAGAGCCGGACACCCAGGGGACAGGCTGTCCCTGCCGCCTCCCGAGGGCGCTGGCCTGCGACACCCTGGCCTGAGCTCTGGCAGGCTTCGGGCCCCGCGGAGCAGGTTCGACAGATGGAGAAGGTTTCCAGAATCCCTGGTCATGGGGACCCGGTGACTTGCTGCTCTGGGAACCCAGAGCCCAGGGAGGGCAGGGGCGCTTGTGCCCCTGCTGCTTCCTGCTGGGTCACCTCTCCCCAGCAGGGTGGCCAGGGCACCCTAGGGGGCCTCATCAGCTCCTGCAGCTCATTCCATCATCGCCTGAGACTCCCCAGAAGAGCGAGTGGGGACCGAGGCCCCACACGTCAGCACCCACCACTCAAAGTGACCGGACCTTGTGGCACTGGAGACGGGACACCTCTGCCTTGGGACCCTAACAGTGTACACTGTGTCTTCTACTTACCTCAGGACAACTCGATATCCTCCCATCGCCCCATGTGGTTCTCACCCGTGAGCCTGAGTGGCCACGTCTACCTCATCCTGAGAACCGTCCCCCAGGTGGGTCCAAGGCTCCGACTTCCTCTGAAGGCTCCGGCTTCTCGGGCCTGCGTGGGCCCCGCCGGTGCACAGGTGTCCTGCTGCAGGACCCCCACAGGCTGTGCTGCCCTTGACCAGGCTGAGGTGACAAGCCTCCGACATGGGCTGCCTCGGGACAAAGCCTGTGGAGATGTCCTGTGGCAGGTCTGGACCACGTGCCCGCCGCGCCGAGGTGGGGGCGGAGAGGACACTGGCGCAGCGATGGCCGGACCTCAGGGAAGCAGAGGCTGGGGCAGAGGCGTGCCCGCTGTGAGCGCCGGCACTTTCTGGCCCTTGTCCTGCTTTGGTGATTTCTTCTCTGGGAGCAGAGAATCCTGGCTGACGGTGGCCTCGGTCGGGCCGGGGACGGCAGTGGCCCCGTCTGGATTTCATTTCATCTCACAGGCAGAGTTGTTTTATGAAGGTGTGATTTATGCTTTGAGACTCCTGGAAAAGCTCGTGGCTTTTAAAAATAAATTTCTGAAAATGAATTTCTTTTTAGGGTCAGTGACATTATCAAAAGCTCAGAAGGACTCGCGCCTTGGCAAGGACAGCTCGGGTATTCCTTCTTCCTTCAGAATCCGCTGATCCTTCCACAATACTTAAAAACTGAGTAGCTACATTAAACATGGGCACCTGTTCCCAGTAATTACCCCAGTCTTGAGCTGCAGTAGGCTAGCAGTACGTGTTTGTTGACTGAGTTTCAGGGATCTACAGATATTTCTCCAGTCGGAAGGAGGGACTGGGCTGCTTGCCGTCCAGTCCTCGTGCCTCTCGTGAGGCGGGTGCTCTGTACCAAGGCTTCTGTTCAGCCGCCCTCTCAGGACCTCGGAGCACCTCTCAGAAGCCATGGGTTAGAGTTCCACCTTGTTCCACTTTGAAATGACCCTTTCTTCCTAGCAGGAGTCTAAAAGGATCTAGGGCCAGTTGGTCAGGCTCAGAATGCCTCAGCCTCACCTCAGCCTCACCACAGCCCACCCAGGCTGGGAGGGTAGAAGGAAACAGAAAGGGAAGAGCCCGTAAACAGGCACTGTTATTACATGTCAATAAAATAAATAAGTAGGCCCAGTGTTGTGGCACACCTGTAATCCCAGTGACTCAGGAGGCTGAGGCAGGAGGATTACAACTTCAAGGCCACCTGGACAAGTTAGCAAGGCTCTATCTCAAAACAGAAAAAAAAAAAAAAAAAGAACTGAGAATGTAGCTCCACAGTAGTAGAGTATTCAATAGAGTGCTCAGTAGTAGAGTGCTCAGTGGTAGAGTGCTCAGTAGTAGAGGGCTCAGTAGTAGAGGGCTCAGTAGTAGAGAGCTCAGTAGTAGAGAGCTCAGTAGTAGAGCGCTCAGTAGTAGAGTGCTCAGTGGTAGAGTACTCAGTGGTAGAGTGATCAGTAATAGAGTGCTCAGTGGTAGAGGGCTCAGTAGTAGAGTGCTCAGTGGTATATAGTTTAGTAGTACAGTGCTCAGTAGTAGAGGGCTCAGTAGTAGAGAGCTCAGTGGTAGAGGGCTCAGTGGTAGAGAACTCAGTAGTAGAGAATTTAGTAGTAGAGGGCTCAGTGGTAGAGGGCTCAGTAGTAGAGTGCTCAGTAGTAGAGTGCTCAGTGGTATAGAGTTCAGTAGTAGAGTGCTCAGTGGTAGAATGCTCAGTAGTAGAATGCTCAGTGGTATAGAGTTCAGTAGTAGAGTGCTCAGTGGTAGAGAGCTCAGTAGTAGAGTGCTCAGTAGTAGAGAGCTCAGTAGTAGAGTGCTCAGTGGTAGAGGGCTCAGTGGTAGAGGGCTCAGTAGTAGAGGGCTCAGTAGTAGAGAATTTAGTAGTAGAGGGCTCAGTGGTAGAGTGCTTAGTAGTAGAATGCTCAGTGGTATAGAGTTCAGTAGTAGAGTGCTCAGTGGTATAGAGTTCAGTAGTAAAGTGCTCAGTGGTAGAGAGCTCAGTAGTAGAGGGCTCAGTGGTAGAGGGCTCAGTAGTAGAGGGCTCAGTGGTAGAGGGCTCAGTGGTAGAGTGCTCAGTAGTAGAGAATTTAGTAGTAGAGTGCTCAGTAGTAGAGAATTTAGTAGTAGAGTGCTCAGTAGTAAAGGGCTCAGTGGCAGAGGGCTCAGTGGCAGAGGGCTCAGTGGTATAGAGTTCAGTAGTAGAGTGCTCAGTAGTAGAGTGCTCAGTGGTATAGAGCTCAGTAGTAGAGTGCTCAGTAGTAGAGTGCTCAGTGGTAGAGGGCTCAGTGGTAGAGGGCCCAGTAGTAGAGTGCTCAGTAGTAGAGTGCTCAGTAGTAGAGTACTCAGTGGTAGAGTGCTCAGTGGTATAGAGTTCAGTAGTAGAATGCTCAGTGATATAGAGTTCAGTAGAAGAGGGCTCAGTGGTAGAGTGCTCAGTGGCAGAGGGCTCAGTGGCAGAGGGCTCAGTGGCAGAGGGCTCCTGGGTTCCACCCGCGGTTGAAGAGGAAGAAGGAGGAAATAAATGCATAAATAAGATACTTCAGAGAGAGGGAGGAGGAGCGCGGGGCCTAGTCCCAGGAGCAGGGGTGGCGGTGAGGTTCCCTGGGAGACAGCTCTGACCTTGGGGCTGGAGGAGGTGGACGACCCAAGCCAGAGGGGCAGAGTGGGTCCTGAGGAGTCAGCTGGAGCGTGGGGGACCCCGCGACCTCTCTGCCGTGCGGGTCTCTCCTTCATGGCTCATAAAACTCCCTTCAGGTGATTCAACCCACGTATTTCTACCTTCAACTGTGGAAAGACACACGCACATGAACTTCCTCCTGACTCATTTGTAAGAGCACAGAGTGGGCGGGAGGCCCTGGGGGCCCCTGCTCAGGCCCCGGGATGAGATCAAGGGTGCTGCAGAGCCCCCCGAGGGCAGCAGCCAGGCAGGTGGCCACGGTCACTACTGGAAAGGCCAGGTGAAGACGACTGACCCCCACTCCCCAACCCCACAGCTAGGCGACCACCCTTCCCACTCCCCTGAGGGGTCCGAGCCTTATTATCCACCAACCAGAAAGACCCCATGTTGGGGGCAGGCTGGAGCAGGAGGCGGGAGCTGGGCGCAGGATCCGGCTGGAGGGACAGGGCCCGGAAAGCTCCACCCCAGGCAGGAGCCCCCAGCAGGGAGCCTCCCTGGGGCACTGAGCTGGGAGGAACCAGGTGCAGCACTGCCTGTGGGTTTCTGATGAACGGTCACAAGGGCCACCAAATAACTCCACAGAAGGCCACCTCGGCCAGCCACTGCCCCACCACCCACGGCGTCCCAGAGAGTTCTAGGGCCCCAGTCGGCTCACGATGGAAGGCTGCAGCCAGAAAGGCAGTAACAAGGAAGAGGTCAAAGGGTCTCCGAAGGCCTGTGAGGCGGGAGAGGACCCCAGACGGGCAGCAGGAGCTTCAGACTCCGCAAGGGTGCTGCGGCCCTAGGCAGGGCCATCAGCAGCAGAGACCAGAGAAGGGAAGCAACCAGAGGGACAAGGAGCTGCAGGAAAACGCAGAGACGGGCAGCCAGGGACTGGCGGTGGCCCTGGGGAGGCAGCTCCGCACTCGGCCCTCACAGGCGGGAGGGCCCGTGGTCGGCCCTCTGCCTTCCTCGTGTGAGCTGGCACCAGATGCCAGTACCGACTGGACTTCCCACATCCAGAACTTGGAGAAATGAACGTCTGCTCTTTATGCACCACCTGGCCTCAGGTATTTTGTTACCGCAGCACAAACGGAATGAGACAAAGGCATTAAACACATTGGAAAGCATTTTACAGAGGTCTCGAGGCTAGCAGAGCTCGGGTAAAAGTGTCAAAGGAAAGAAGGCCCATAAAAATGAGGCAGTTATTGGCTTCAGGCAAAAAAAAAAATGTGAAAAAAGAACATATAGCATAGATTAATTGTGCTGTCCAATATGATAACCATGAGGCCTATGACCCTTTAAAATCAAATGTGAATAAAACAAAAAATGTCTTTCCACGATTGCTACAGACACAGGTGCTTGTGGCACGCGTCTGGTGACTCCTGTGTCGAGCAGTGCAGAGCCAGAACATGCCGCGGTCCCAGAGGGCTTTGGTGGACCACGTGCCACGTGGATCAGCAGTGAGGCCCACCAGCTGGCACAGTGCTGACCACAGTGTCCAGAATACTGTTGGGTCACTCCCCATTCCTAAACCTAGAGGAGGAGGGCTCATTTGGAGCTTGAGGTTTCAGAGGTCTCGGTCCATAGGTGGCCAGCTCCCTTGCCCTGGGCCCCGGTGAGGCAGGACATCATGGCGGAAGGGCCCAGGGGAGGGAAGCTGTCCACTCCTGGTGAGGTTAAGAAGCAGAGATAGAGGGGAGACAGGCCCTGCAGGGCAGCCCTGTAGTGAGCCGTTTCTGTGTACTGTGGCCGCCATTACAAGATGGCGCTGATAGCACCGTGGCCTGTGATAAACAACTCCTTATTTTGGGAGAGTTGGCACATAGCTGTAAATCACCCTATGAGAAAGATCCACGTGGCAGTTATGCATTGGGGCTTTATCTGCTTTATTAGGGCTGGGGCACGTAGCAGTAGTAGTAGGAGTAGTAGTAGCAGGAGTAGTAGTAGTAGTAGTAGTAGTAGTAGTAGTAGTAGCAGTAGGAGTAGTAGTAGAAGCTAAAAGACATGTCAATACAAAGGCCTGAATAAACAGCTGAGAGAAGAAAAAGTATCAAGGACCTGAATAAACTGCTGAAGGAAGAATCCTGTGTCGTGTTTCCTTTGCTGGCGAGGGGACGCGGCAGTTGGTGGCCCGGACTGGGAAACCTCCTGGAACCCAGGATCCAGAACCTTCAGCAGTCAAGGGTGGTGCACCAGTAAATTCCCAGGTAAGTGGGAATCCGCGGTTAAAGCGGGGCAGCTCCTCTGTAGATAAAGAGAGAGCTGGGTAAAAATAATAAATTCCCGGGTAAATGGGAATCCGCAAATGAAAGCGGGGGACGCTCCTCTGTAGATAAAGAGAGAGCGGGGAAAAAATAATAAATTCCCGGGTTTCGGCACCACTTGTCGCGACCCCTTGCCCGCAAGGAAGACGCAACTCAGGAATCTTCTTTCAGCAGTTTATTCAGGTCCTTGATACTTTTTCTTCTCTCAGCTGTTTATTCAGGCCTTTGTATTGACATGTCTTTTAGCTTCTACTACTACTCCTACTGCTACTACTACTACTACTACTACTACTACTACTACTACTCCTGCTACTACTACTCCTACTACTACTGCTACGTGCCCCAGCCCTAATAAAGCAGATAAAGCCCCAATGCATAACTGCCACGTGGATCTTTCTCATAGGGTGATTTACAGCTACGTGCCAACTCTCCCAAAATAAGGAGTTGTTTATCACAGGCCACGGTGCTATCAGCGCCATCTTGTAATGGCGGCCACAGTACACAGAAACGGCTCACCACACAGCCCCCAGGGCCCACCTCCTCCACCACACGCTTCCCACCTATGGTGACCACTCAGTCAACCCGGCGCACTAGGATGCACTCACCAGGCTACAGCTCTCGTGGTCTCTCATCCACCTCTGAATATTTCTGCATTACCAGGGGTTTTGGAGGCACACCTCTTATCTTAGCCACACATCCCCAGGGACCCATTTCCTCCAACCATGTCCCACCTGCCTACGGTTCCCATCCCCCCAGGAGCCTGCGTAGCTGTCAGTGGATTAATCCAGGATGGGGTCACAGTCACCTCCCACAGCCCCACCTCTGAACCTGGCTGCACTGGAGACCAAGGCTTGCTGCACTGAGACTTAGGGACATTCCAGGTCCAAAGCACAGCAATATGCGTGTGTCAAGTGGAGGAGGCCCGGGCACAGGGGACCTCAAATTCCCGCATCGTCCCGTGATCATCCTGCAGTCACAGGTTGAAGATCCGTGTGTCAAGAGCTAACTGCATGAGCACCAGGCCGTCTGGGCTCACCCTTGAACTTGCCCCTGTGAGGAACGGAAAGCAGCTGAGAACAGCAGGAGGGCGAGGAAGGAGCCCCGAGCTCAAAAGAAGAAAGAAAGAAAATTAAGGGAAAGACTGGACGGAAGGCAAAGGCAAAGCAACACCAAAGGCTCTGCACTCAGAGCGGCTGCAGCCAGCGGCAGCGGATCCGCTCACGGTGGGAGCCCAGACCTCGTGTCAGCCACACCACACGGCGCATCATGGCAACATCATTGACCTGAATTGTAGGGCTTCCATAGTTTGGTTTGTTTAAAATTTGTAAATTATTTTATTTTCATAGTTGCATGAGACTTTTAAGCATCAGAAGTTTATAAGGAGTTTTATGTTTCAGTAAAATTGCACTTAAAATAACTGGAGTTAAGCCAGGCACAGTGGTGCACGCCTGTAATCCCAGCAGCTTGGGAGGCTGAGGCAGGAGGATCTCAAGTTTAAAGTCAGCCTCAGTAAAAGTGAGGCCCTAAGCAACTCAGTGTGACCTTGTGTCTAATAAAATACAAAATAGGGCTGGGGATGTGGCTCAGTGGTCAAGTGCCTCTGAGTTCGATCCCTGGTACCAAAAAAAAATGTTTTTAAATAAAAAAATAAAATGTCTGAAGTCAATGCCAAGGGTATGTGAGGGTTTTCCTCTAAGTGGGGCCTAGTGTGGCAGTTGTGTGTCCCAACTCTGTGTCCTCCCACCATGCAGCTGGGGGTTTGGGAGGGCTCCAGCCCATCCCCCTTTCGAGGGTCCCCCAGTTTCTCACTTGGTTCGGTCCCAGCTGGTCAGCACTGGTATTCCCTAGCTGACCAGCTGGTTCAGTGGGGGTGGTTCTGCCAAGACCCTCCTGGAAGGGTGCCGAGAGCCATCGCCTTCTCCCTCTCCGGTGTGTGCTGCACCTCCAGCTGCTCTGCCGTTTGCAAGCCTGTGAGAACCAGAGTTGGGGATCAGGCAAGAGCCCAGAGAACCCTACTGGCCCCTGTGGGCTGCTAAGTCACACTGTCCCAAGGCCTCTGCCTCCTGCACCTGCTGGCCACAGAGAGGTACAGTCCTCTTAGCTCGTCCTTCTGCGCTAAGAGTAACCCGGGACGTGCCGGCACAGAGCCGCATTCCTCCTGCCCAGGAGGCTGCAGTTTGGTGGCAGCGGGGCTGGCTGAAGCCCACTAGGCCAGGAGCTGGACTTTTCAGAACGCTGGTCACCTGCATGCTGTCACCATCTCTGTGGTAGCTGGGCTCCCTCACTTCCGGGTGCCCCAGGGGAGAAGGAGCAGGCTCGAGGGCAGGTGTGGAGTCCTTGGAAGTGACTCACGCAGTCCTGGCCACAGAGGCAGGCTGAGGTGGGGAGCAGGCTCCACTTCTCAGTGCCGGCAAGGTTCTGGAAGCTGAGGGGCTGGACAGTTCCTGGGGTCATGTTTAGGTGGCAATGATGAGTCTTGTACATGGCTACAAATCGTTCTTACTAGGGAAAAGGAAAAGCGCTGTGTGATGATAAAAGGCGCCTGTGGTCCACAGGTGAGGTCAATGAGGTTGATGAGGTTTTCCCCTAAGGAAAGCCTGGCTGGGAGATGAGAGAGCCAGTCAGAACCCAAGGAGACCCCTGGAGAAGGTCAGGGTGGGGCTCCTTCAGCACTGCTCTGTCACTTACCTTGACTATTCACAGGTTGTTCTTGGGGTTAAATGAGAAAATACAAGTGGAAGTATTCTGTGAGCCCTGAAGTTCTCTATGAGTGTAAATGACTGTTCTCATTTGTCCTGAAATCAAAGCCAAGTTGGTAAAGGGATCATGTAAGTCCAGGTGGAAGCCTTACTGTTCCCATCTGGGGATGCTGAGCAGAGCGGGTCTGGGCCACCTCTGCAGGGAAGGGGTCAGGTGCATTCAGAGAAGAGAGTGTCTGATCTTGAAGTTGGGGAATGGGTGCGTTGGAACTTGATATTTTATCCTTTTAGTCATTTTGTGCGTCTGAAATATTTCATCACAGACTTTGAAAAATCAATCCCTTCCCTCACTTTCCGATGGGTTGATACTGGCACTCAACAGCAGGAACCCTGGTAGCATCCCTCACCATAAGCTGAGAAGTTTCTAGGGTATTTGCTCCATTAGGCAGAATTTAGCTTCACCCGTTAATCCGCCATCCACACTGAGGGCCGGGCAGGGCAGGCAGGCCAGCGGAGGGAGTCTTTGCAGGAAAGCACCTCACCCTGCTGACTCCCAGCTCAGCAGGGGTGCAGGGAGGGTGGGCAGGCCGTGGCTCTCTGCAGAGGGTCTCCCAGCCTCCACCTCGCCTCCCACCTCTTGACCTCCTGGCACTCAGGTGATTCTGGAAACGGTGGGACAAGCTTCAGCCAATGGGCCATGGCAGCACTACTGTGTGCAACTTGTAGACAAAGGCCCTCAATGTCCTTGTCCCCTGCGAGGAGACCAAGAGAAGGAGCAGGCGGGAAGCAGCAGAGGCTTCACGATGTGCTGATGGGAACACCCAGCCCGCAGCAGCTCCAGGAGAGAGCAGCAGGCCCCGTCTAGAGGGGAGAGCCAGAGTGTCTGGACGTTCTAAACGACTCCAGATTCCCACAGCTGATACTCGAGCCCCTACACTATGCCCAACACTACACTGGACTTTTTGATGAACTGTCTAACACAGGTTTCACCGGCTCTGGGCTATGAATGAGGGACAGGTCTCAGGGGGCACCTGGTTCCCTGCAGCTGGGGCCAGAGGTTTGACTCCAAGCCCCTGATGCTGTGTTAACTGTGTCTTTTATTTGCTGTGTCTGAGGCTCTGATAACTGGGCCGTGCTGATCCTGGAGGGCGTCTCTCCCAGGCTGGCTAGTTCCTACCAGTGAACACTGGCCACCCAGTCTCGTTCCTCCAGGGCAGGGAGGCCACTAGGGCAGCCCCAAGACTGGGCAATGCAGGTCTGTTCACCCTGCTTGGCCCCTTCCTTCCCAGAAGCCTCAGTGAAGAAGCTTCTGGGCCCCCTCCCTCTGCCCCCAGACCACCTGGTGCTTTCTGTGTGCCCACCCTGCCCCAGAAGCCACGAGTAGCGAGCTCTTTCCAGTAGCAGCTGCAGCCTGCCCATTGGACTCACCACATCTGAGTCACAGAATCCTGTATGGGAAGAACCGCCAGGTTCTCTCCATCCACACGTAGGCATCATGCCTGTTTCCACCCGCAAGGGCACGGGGGCCTCGACCGTGGACTTCAGTTAACAGCAGAGTGTCCGATCCTGCCATGGCCTGGTCACACATGAGCCCTCAGCAGGACCTCAGCCGGGCCTGAACTTCTGCAGCCTGTGGTTATATCAGGCTCACTGCCTCTGCCCTGGCTCTCAGATGAACTCCGTGTATGGGAGAGATTTACTACCCTAACTATTCTGTATCTCAATTTAATGAAATTGTTAAGGATGCTTTGATGGTCTTGCGCCAGTGTAATTTTAAATAAAATGTCCTCATTCTTTGGCAGCATCTGTGGCCCCGATGTTTAACTCTCAGAAAGCACTTAAGTGGAGTGCTCTCTGCAATGCTGTCTTTACGACATCAGCGTGTTTTACAGCATTTCCCCCCCAGAGTAAACAAGAAAAAAGTTTTATGGGTGTCTTTGAGGCAAAGCCTCATCGAGGTGCTAGAAGTTAAACCCTGGCTGCCTGTAGGTCGGGCGGCAATGTGTCTTGGGGAAATACCAGACTTTGGAGACTGAATTTGAGTCCTGGCTCTTCTGCTACACAGCTGGGAACCCCCTGGCCTGTTTCTGTCTCTGAGCCTCAGTCCCCACATTGTAAGAGGTGGATGGTCCTGTGTAGCTGCTGTGCCGCTGCAGGGGGAAGGGAGTCCGCACAGCAGGCCATATGGCCCTGACAGGGCAGCCTGGGTGCCCCTTCCCTGTGCACCAGCCCTCAAGCACTCTCAGGGGCCTTGAACAGAGGTGCCCACGTATCTTTCCAAAACACAGCAGCCCTGAAGCCTGGTGCATGGGCCAAGCTTCCTGGGGAGGGCTGCTCCTTGACCATCCTGTGGCTCAGAACCGGCCAAGGCAGTGTGGAGCACCCGCAGCCCGGCTACTTGGTACGGTTGCCAAACACACTCTTAATTGCCTAACCTTTTAAAATGATTAAAAATTAGATGACGGTGGGGCACAGAAACAGCATGGGTGTGCGTTAACAGCAGAGTGTCAGAACTTGGTCATTCTGTTGATCCTCCCTTGGCAATGCTCCCTCTGAGTGCACGCTCCCTGCCATGAGATGGCTACACCCACCAGCCTGTCCAGGGTCTGTACCCCAAACTGCAGACCTTCAGAGCGTGTCTGGGCCAGGCCTACGCCCTCAGCAGGTGTGCAATTTAGTCTACTTGGTGGAGAAGTCGCTGAAGTCAGGTGACTTACACAAGGTCACACAGTCAGGAGAGGCAGAGAGGGGCTGGGACCCAAGTCCCCTGCCTCTGAACAATGTTTTACTACCAGAAAACACCTCAAGCCTTATTTTCCTTTGAAAGTTGAACATTTGTAAATATTGCTTAATGTGCAATTGACAGAACAAATAAGGTTTTACTGAAGAATAACCAGGCCATCTCTACAACAAAATCGTGAAATTGTGGCAGACAGGTCATTGTGTATCAGACACAACTCAGCGTTTAGCCAAAACTCCAAGGTCCTCACTCTCCTCACCTTTTTATTTTTTTGGCACCGGGAATTGAACCCAGGAGGATTTAACCACTGAGCCGCATCCCCAGCTTTTAAAAGTGATTTGTTTTGAAACAGGGTCTGGCTAAGTTCCTGAGGTTGGTCTTGAGCTTAGAGTCCTCTGCCTCGGCCTCCCGAGTCGCTGGGATTACAAGCATGCGCCACCACTCCCGGCCTCACGGTCCTCTGAAGAGTTGTTTGGGAAAAAAGAGAACACAGATGGGACAGTGAGAGCCCGGCCTCTGCTCGCTGTCCTCCCTGGCCGGCCTGCTGACCACTGCAGCCTGTCTCAGGTAGCAGCTTCCTCCTAACAGCTGGGCCTCCAACGCCTTTTCCTACTGCATCCCTGGCCCCTCAGGCCGCTGTTAGCTGGAACTCCTCTCTGTGTGTCCAATCCCACTTCCTGCTCTCCACACCTAAGTTTTAAATTCATCCTGGAAATGGGAGCCCAACAGAGATCCACAGGGAACATGCCTAGAGAAGGTGGTGCAGGCCCGAGCAGTGGTGTATACTCACAGCCCAGCACTGAGAGGCTGAGGCAGGATTACAAGTTCAAGATCAGCCTCGGCAACTTAGTGAGGTCCTGCCTCAAAGTATGAAAAGGAGGAGTGGGAGGTTCCATCCCTAGAGAGAAAGCAAGGGAGAGAGAGAGAGAGAGAGAGAGAGAGAGAGAGAGAGAGAGAGAGAGAGAGAGAAGGTAACACAGGCTGGCCTGAGCTGATGTCAGGAGGCTGATGTTAGGCTGTGGAGTTCCCAGGGGTCAGGCCCCACCAGGGGCATCTCAGGTCATCTCAAGGGGTGGCAGTGGCTCACAGCACAAGCAGATGCTTCCCACCCTGGGCAGCACAGGAAGATGGTCATCTTGGGCTGTACAATCTTGACCTCAGTGGGTGACTGCAGCTCCTGGGGGAGTGGTCCCCACACAAGTGCCATCCGCCTGGGCAGTGCCCTGGCTTCCAGCAGCTGAGAGCCTCATGCAGATGTGGGTTGTGACCTGTGAGCAGATGAGCCGCACTTACAACACCTGAGAGGAGCTCCCGGCAGAGGGGGAGGTTTGGGGACCCCCACTGCAGTGTGGCCTTGACCTCTCGTGGAGATGTTCAACTCAGGTCAGACATGCAGGTGGGGAAGGCAGTGCCTGGAGGAGCGCAGGCCCAGGGCCCAGGGCCCTGCAGCAGCCCCCACCCCACTCCCATGCAGGAGTCCGGGGACACGAACCTGCAGTGAGGGGAACATCCCCATCTGTCCATGGGCGAATGGGCTTCCACAGACAAAGGCCAAGCCAGGCTGACCCAGCATAGACTGGAAGCTGTCCAGGCCACTGCGAAGCTGATGTCACAGGCAGTTCTCCCAGTGGCCCAGGTGCCAGAGGCTGAGCAGGAAAGGCAGACGAGCTGCGGACCTGGGACAGCACCTCCAGGAAGGACTCCACTGCTACTTCCTGGGAGAGAGCAGAGCAGGCCTGGGCCCCTCTCCCCCACCAGCCTCCACCCGGGTGGAGGGCGTGTGCACCCCACCCCTGGTGGGGAGGAGCTAGAGCAGCAAGGCTCTGGCCGGCCTGTGCAGGTGGCTTGCATTTTGGCAACCGAAGTCTCTCTCCTCTGACACCATTGAGTCCCTACAGAGGTTGCTGGTGGCTGCCCCAATTCTCACTCATCTCAGGGTGTTTCTGGCCCCCTCCTGACTTCCAGGACCCACAGTGGCTGAGGGGGTGATGTTGTCCGCACAGGTATGAGTTTCCCAGATTTCTAGTTTCCTCCCATTGTGGGTGTATGTCTCCCCCACACCCAGTCTTGCCTTGTGACCCAGCATGGGGTCTGTCCTGGGGAATTTCCACGTGCACTTAAGAAGAAGGTGCCCTGCTGGTGTTGGGTGCAGTTCTGTTGGTGTTGGCCTCACACCTGTTGGCCTCCTGCCTCAGCCTCCTGAGTTGCTGAGATCACAGGTGTGCACCACCACGCCCCACATCTCTCCATTCTCCAAGTGGGCATTTATGTCTCCAACGACTGCTGCTGGACTGTCCATTGCTCTCCTTTTCTGTTTGCCTTTCACCTTCTAATTCTCTTGGGCTTTAATCTTGTTCAAATGACCTCATATTTTTGTGTGTGGGTTTTAACTTTCCCTGGTAATGGACATAGATGCTATTCAAATTCAGAGCATCTTACTGTTGGCCTTTTACTAAAGAAACCCCTTTTTCTAAAATAATTTTATTATCATTACAATTGTCATACACAACTTATACTAAACTAGGTCTGCATTTTAGGAAGTGACAACAGAGGGACTGTCCTGGGAAGGCCAGCCCCTTAGAGGATGTGTCTGTGACTGCCTGCTGCCTGGAGGCTCCTGTGCCCTGTGGCAACTCAATCCCCACTGTTGCAACGACAGTTTTCTGATTATTTCCTTATAGTTGTATTCAGTTATGTCTTTTTGGAACTTATCACTGAAGAATTGTAGTGTGATGGCTAATCTCATTGTGTCCCTTCTGACAAGCTCTAGTGGACATGGTAGCCAGACAGTGTTGAGAGCCACAGCCGAAGGGGCCCCAGCAAACTTCCAGTTGCCAGCAAACTTCCAGCTGCCAGCAAACTTCCAGCTGCCAGCTAATGATTGGCTCACAGCAGCCCCAGCAACTTCTAGCTGCCAACTGATTGGCTCCTCTGCGGTGATGCTCGTTGGGCTGTTTCCCCGCACTTTCAGACCACGGAGCTGCTCATTGGGGGACTTTTTTGGCTCCGCCCATGCGACCCAGCCAATTGGCCTCAAGAGCAGGAGGATTGTGGGAGGTGGAGAGGCTGCTGTGTGGGTGAGAGGCTTGTGGAAGCCGGTGGTGGCAGTTGGGCTCTGAGGGTTTTTCCTGAGGAGCTGTGTGGTGTGGCGTGTGTGGTTCTAAAAATAAAGTTCGTTTCTTTTGACAAGTGGCTCCTGAATTGTGCCCAGCCAGACTGCCGCATTTGGTGGGCCACACGGGGAGTGACTGAGGGTAAGTGATAAGGTAAACTGCTGGCCCCTGAGGGCAGGGCGAGAGGATGGGTAGCCATTCTAAGTTTCCTCTTTTGTTTTGCTTCACTTTTATTTTAAGTTGCCTGTCCCTGGAGATGTGTAAGATGGAAGAAAAACTGCTCACATCTGAGGAACAGATAGGGAGAAAGGACGGATGGACATTTCAGGAGGATAGAAAGGCTGATATAATGATTTCGTGTTGTTCCAATTTTGTTTCACTCTGTTTCAGTTTTGTTAGGCGTTTTCTTGTTGGGTTGTATTATAGTAGAAATATGGGATCAGAAATTAGTAAAAAAAAAACTGAAAGAGTGTTAAGTAAATTGTTAGAGGAAGGAGGCATCTCAGTAAAATCAAGAGCAGTCAGGGCATACGTTGATACAATACAAAAATGTAGCCCATGGCTTTTTGAGGAGGAGTTGTTAGATATATCACAATAGAACCATCATGGTGAAGATTTAAAAAGAATAGAAAAGAAAAGCCCAGGAACTCTGCCAGTTTGCACATTGCCATTGTGGATGTTCGTATCTGGTTTGCTTAGTCCAAAGCCTTCAGATCAGACAAAGGTAGAGGAAGGAGAAGACATATTGATTCAAGTAAAAGAGAAGGTCTCTCAAGTTAATCAGAATGAGGAAAATATTCAAGTAAAAGAGAAGGTCTTTCAAGCTAGTCAGATAGAGGAAGAAAGTTTAGAGCAGAAAAAGCCATCAGGGGGAAAGTTACAACAGGAGACTGCTACTAACACCTTTCTATCACCAGAGGGCGTAAGTGTCCAACCAATAGCGCCACCTCCATATGCTGGGAGGCCCCCAAACCCTGCAGTTGATAGTTGGGATCCTGAGACAGGATCTCAAATATTAACATGCCCTGTATTTGAGGCAGGAGGGCAGCAAATTCACCATGCTTTAAATTTCAAAACAGTGAAGCAGTTAAAAGAGGCTGTAACAACCTATGGTCCTCAAGCACCCTTCACTGTAAGCTTGGTCGAATCCATTACCAACTTGAACATGACGACAGCAGATTGGGCTAATATGGTAATAATTGGGCTAATTATGCTAAATGGAGGACAATACCTGTTATGGAAGGTTGCCAATGAGGAATTTTGCAAGGAGACGGCTAGGCGAAATGCAGCATCTGGTTATCCTCAGAGAAATCTAGATATGTTGTTAGAAAAGGGACCTTATGAGGATCAGCAGCAACAAATTGCATATGATCCTGGTGTATACGCACAAATTGCTGTAGATGCAGTTAAGGCATGGAAGACTTTACAAGGACATCGAGGTTTACAAGGTCATTTATCTAAGGTAATACAAGGAGCTAATGAGCCTTACGCTGAATTTGTGGATAGGCTGATTCAAACAGCTACCAGAGTTTTTGGGAATACAGAACAAGCAATGCCATTAATAAAACAACTGGCTTATGAGCAAGCGAATCGTTGGTGCACAGAAGTCATTAGACCATGGAAACACGAAGATTTAAACACATAAATTATGTAGAGACATTAATGAACAAGGGCAAGTCGTGGCACCTGCAGTAAAACAGGTTTCAGATGCCAGGCCAAGAACATGCTACAATTGTGAACAAACAGGACATTTTAAAAGGAATTTCACCATAGGATGAGGGTTTATCAAAACTAGGTATCAAAGGAGTAGAATACCGGGTATTTGCCCACGATGCCGTAGAGGGAGACATTGGGCTAATGAATGCCGTTCTCAAACCACCATAGAGGGTACTCCATTATCAAAAAACGAACAAGGACCAGGTATTTATCCACGATATCATGGAGAAAGGCATTGGGCTCCGTTGCCAAAAAATGGACAGGGGGGCCCAATGCTCCGGGGCCCAAAATCACAAATATACGGAGCACTGGAGGAACCCAGCAACCCCATCAGGGTAGTGCCCAGGACACATTGTCCATCAGATCCCTCATCAGACAAACCAGAGGGAGCACAGGGTTGGACATCTGCACCTCCGCCAGAGCAGCACTAACTCCAGAGATGGGAGTTCAAATCATTCCCACAGGGGTAAAAGGACCTCTTCCCAAAGGTACAGTAGGCTTATTATTGGGACGCAGTTCTTCTACTCTAAAAGGACTTATGATAAGTCCTGGGGTAATTGATCCTGATTATGAAGGTGAAATAAAAATTATAGCCAGTTCTCCAAAGGGTATATCAGTAATTTCATCAGGAGATAGAATAGCACAGTTACTAATAATACCCAGCCTACATGATAAATTTTCCAGTCGTACTGTAGAAAGAGGTTCCAAGGGATTAGGCTCCACAGGTGTAGATTGGGCTATGCTTTCTTTAATATTAGACTCTTGCCCCATGCTAAAACTAAATATTCAAGGACATGAATTTAATGGGCTACTGGATACAGGTGCAGACCTTAGCATCATCTCTCATCAAGAATGGCCAAAACATTGTCCATTACAACAAGCCACTCAAACGCTTCGAGGTCTAGGATTGGCAACTAATCCCCATAGAAGTGCAATAGTATTAGATTGGAAGGATCCTGAAGGATGTGAAGGAACTATACAGCCATATGTATTGGACCATCTTCCTATAAATTTATGGGACTAGATATCCTAGATCAATTAGGTTTGACATTAACAAATAACATCAATCAAAATGCACCCACTATTATGGCTAGACAAGTTGTAGGAAAGAAAAAAGATTAGGAGAACAAGAACAAGGTATAGCAGCACCAATACAAATAGATCAAGGAACAGACAGACATGGGTTGGATTTTCAAAAAGGGCCACTGAGACAATAAAAATTACTTGGAAATCAGAAAGACCAGTATGGGTTCCTCAGTGGCCCCTGACTAAAGAAAAGATACAAGCAGCCCATGACCTGGTCAAACAACAATTAGCGGAAGGACATATACAACCTTCTGTATCTCCCCATAATACTCCCATTTTTGTCATCAAAAAGAAATCTGGTAAATGGAGATTATTGCAAGATTTAAGAGCCATTAATAATGAAATGATTATTATAGGACCTGCTCAATTGGGGATTCCTCAATTGTCTGCTTTGCCAAAAACCTGGTATGTTTTAGTTATAGATATTAAAGATTGTTTTTTTCAATTCCAATTCATCCTGAGGATAGTCCGTGTTTTGCATTTACTATCCCTGCACCGAATCATGAAGGTCCTGATCAGAGATATGAATGGAAAGTACTCCCTCAAGGGATGGCTAGTAGCCCAACTATGTGTCAAATTTATGTTAACAAAGTAATCCAGCCACTTAGAAATCAAAATCCTGAACTACAAATATTTCACTATATGGATGATGTATTATTAGCACACAAAGATAAAAACACATTGCTACAATGTTATGCCACACTTACAAACTTATTAAAAAATTATAATCTAGAGATAGCAATAGATAAAGTACAATTAAATTTTCCAATTAATTATTTAGGAGTTCTATTATCCTCAACCATGGTCCGTCCACCAAAAATTCAAATATGAGTAGATCAACTCAAATCACTTAATGACTTTCAAACGTTATTAGGAGACATAAATTGGATAAGGCCTTATCTAGGCATACCAACAGGAGAGTTGGGACCTTTATTTGATATCCTAAAAGGTCCATTAGATCCAAATTCGCCCCGAATGTTAACGCCTGAAGCAAGAAAGGCATTAAAAATCATTGAAACATATATGGAAAACATGCATTTGGATAGAATTGATATAAGTTTGCCTTTATTATTTATTGTACTACCAACAAAAAATATTCCTACAGGAGTATTTTGGCAAGAAGGTCCATTATTATGGATACATTTATCTTATTCTCCTAACACTATTCTTACTAGGTATCCTGAGGCTGTAGGACAATTAATACTCAAAGGAATAAAAGCAGCAAAGGGAGTGTTTGGAATTTCTCCCAATAAAATTATTACTCCATATACTATGAATCAAATTGATGAGTTAGCTAATGAGTTAAATACTTGGGCAATAATCATGTGCAAATCTAATGTTTCATTTGATAACCACTTACCATCTAATCCTTTATTGTCTTTTTGGTCATTGCATCCTGTAATTTTTCCAAAAATGACAAGAAAAACACCTATCATAAATGCTCCAAATATATTCACTGATGGGTCGAATAATGGTACAGCAGCAATAGTTACACCTGATCAAACTTTTACATTTTTAGTACTCAAACAATCAGCTCAAAAGGTAGAGCTTAATGCAGTATTACAAGCTTTTGTTATGTTAAAGATTCTGTATTTAATTTATTTTCCGATAGTCAGTATATAGTTAATGCTATAGTATCCCTTGAAGATGCTGGTAGGATTTCCCCTTCCTCTACTGTTTTCTTTTTGCTTTCCACTATACAAAGTCTAATCTGGGACAGAAAAGATCCATTCTTTATAGGACATATCAGGGCACATACAGGATTGCCTGGAGCCCTTAGTTTGGGCAATGATTTAGCAGATAAAACTACACATGACATACATATTTTCTCTACACCAGAAGAAGCTACAAATTTTCATAAAAAGTTCCTTGTTAATGCTAATACTTTACAAAAGTGTTTTAAAATAACTAAGGAACAAGCTAGACAAATAATAAAACAATGTCAAAATTGTGTGACCTTTTTACCACAAGTTAATCTTGGAGTCAATCCTAGAGGATTGATACCTAACCATCTTTGGCAGATGGACGTCACACACTTGCGAGAATTTGGAAAATTAAAATATTTGCATGTTACAGCTGATACTTCTTCTGGATTTTTGATGGGCTCCCTTCATGCCGGAGAAAAAACTAAAGATGTTATAGCTCATTGCTTACAAAATTTTGCCACTGTGGGCGTTCCAAAACAGTTAAAAACAGATAATGCCCCTGGTTATACTTCTACCTCTTTTAAACAATTTTGCTCAACATTTGGCATTACTCATATAACAGGAATCCCATACAATCCACAGGGACAAGGCATAGTTGAAAGAGCTCATCAAACTATTAAAATGTACTTATTAAAGCAAAAAGAAGGAATTGGGAAGGGGTATATATTCCCCAAAGATAAACTTAAAATAACCCTTTTTACTCTAAACTTTTTAAATTTGGATTCATCAGGGCTTAGTGCTGCAGAAAGTCATATGTGTCCAAAAAATGTACATAAGCCTACGGCACTTTGGAAGGATATTGTAACAGGACAATGGAAAGGTTCTGACCCAGTAATTGTCTGGAGTCGGGGGTCTGTTTGTGTGTTTCCACAGGGAGAACAGCAGCCGATTTGGATTCCAGAGAGATTAACTAAGGTTCTGACCCAGTGATTGTCTGGAGTCAGGGGTCTGTTTATGTGTTTCCACAGGGAGAACAGCAGCCGATTTGGATTCCAGAGAGATTAACTAAGGTTCTGACCCAGTGATTGTCTGGAGTCAGGGGTCTGTTTATGTGTTTCCACAGGGAGAACAGCAGCCGATTTGGATTCCAGAAAGATTAAGTAAAGCGATTTCTACAGACCAAAAAGAAGAGGATTTGGCTCAAATCCATAACAACTGATATCCAAAACTCCAGTTTGGCTATTCTTACATCTGCGACAGAACCAGGATACTTTTTTCAATATATATTTTATTATTGCCCTTTCCCATATCATGAAGTTCTATTTTGTTTTTTGAGCTCATACAGACCTAGGTTATTGTTTTGCTGATCAGTTCTATTTTTTTGACCATAGAGTTTTTTTTTTTTTTTAATGTTTAGTTTTCGGCTGACACAACATCTTTATTTATATGTGGTGCTGAGGATCGAACCCGGGCCGCACGCATGCCAAGTGAGCACGCTACCGCTTGAGCCACATCCCCAGCCCCGACCATAGAGTTTTTAAACATTGCAATGGAGATTTCACCTGTAAAATGTTATAAGGCCTTTACTATTCCGTTATGTGTTGTATGTATTATATTATGTGTGCACACTTGTGTTTTGTGTTATATGTTTGAATGTACGTATGTCCATATATCATATATGATGAGCGCTCATGAAAAAATGGATCCAAATTTTTTTTCACGTGATTTAAATGATTTAATTTAAATTGGGTAAACAGCTGATGAGGATTGTTTTAATATATGAACAAAAAAGGAGGTTAACAGATCTGTTTGTTTACTTTCACCTTTCTTTTTCATAATATTTAATAATTCTGTTGAAGATAAGGTACATTGTTAAGAAAATTGTTTTCTAAAAAAAGAAAAGAAAATTGTTTTCTTGTAGTGCCTTCTGGAATGTTATATAATTTTTTCTTTAGCCATTATTGCCAGAATTCCTATCTTCATCCCAGTGCCGGTGAAGACAAAAATAAAACCAATCTACAGCTTCTGCAATAGCCATCACTGAACTGCCTGCAGAACTTGCCTGGACTATGTATCACTTGTATGCATTGTGAACTATCTGTTGGTGCAGCAACTTGTGGTAGTGTTGGGGTATTTTTGCTGATGATGTCATCAGTGGTGCAATTTTTCCAAAAGGAACCGTCAATTGGCTTGGTGTATCTTCCTCCCTTCTGCTTGTCATGGGGACCAACAGAGGTGAGGCAAAGAACCTCACCCCCCCCCCCGCTGATACAAAGACCTATCCACAGGTGTGGCTGTATACTGGACAGTGACGGGTAAGATCCAATTGCAATGGTACCAACCTAAGACAGGAGGCTGACGCCTTGAGGTCAGCTCATCAGATAATGGGTAAGAACCATATGTGCTATTGGACAACCTAAGGCAGGCACAGTCCCTAAGCCACATGCTTGTTGTTTAAACAGAGACGAGGAGATGTTGAGAGCCACAGCCGAAGGGGCCCCAGCAAACTTCCAGCTGCCAGCTGATGATTGGCTCACAGCAGCCCCAGCAACTTCTAGCTGCTAACTGATTGGCTCCTCTGCGGTGACGCTCATTGGGCTGTTTTGCCGCCCTTTCAGACCATGGAGCTGCTCATTGGGGGACTTTTTTTGGCTCCGCCCATGCAACCCAGCCAATCGGCCTCAAGAGCAGGAGGAGTGGGGGAGGTTGAGAGGCTTGTGGGAAGCCGGTGGTGGCAGTTGGACTCTGAAGGTTTTCCTGAGGAGCTGTTTTGTTTGGCATGTGTGGTTCTAAAAATAAAGTTCGTTTCTTTTGACAAGTGGCTCCTGAATTGTGCCCAGCCAGACTGCGGCAAGACAGGACCTGGGATGGCCAGGGACTTCCTGGAAGGAGTGAGTTCACAGCCGTGGGTGCACATCGTCCGTGGCCTTAACTTGGTGAATGTTCCCTGGGGACCCATTTCCAAACCCATGCTGCTCACTGGTGGGTCCAGGATGGTGCCCAAAGGAGAAGCAGGTATGCAGTCTGTGGGGAGCAGTAACCCTCACTGCCACAGGTGAAGCCTGCACACCCTCCGGCTCTGCCACGCCACTAATTGAGTGGGAACTGTATAATTTTTAAAAAATTGCAATGATCTATATTTAAAGGTGCATGAGCTGGCAGTTAGGCTTATGCATGTTTATCTCTTCACTTTTGTGGTGGCAACACTTATGACCCACTCAATCTGCAATTCTGAAAGAAACAACACGCTGTGTGAACAGGAGATGTCCTGCTGGGTGTCATGCGTGCATCACGGAGGCTCTGGTCCCAGGGACCAGCAGTGCTCCGTCCCCACCCCTGGGAACCCGTCCTGTGCTGATGTGAGCACAACAGCTCAGATTCATAAGCAGGTAAGACCCAGCAACCTGTCCCTGGGTCACCTGGCACACTCCACCAGCCAGGTGTCTTCCTGCTCCTCCAGTGCTCCCCCTTCCTGAGGCTGCCTGCATCCTCCTGTGCATGCACATGGCAGCTTCCTCTCCCGTCCACCTGCTGATGGACAGTTCCTTTCCATGTCGTGCCTGATGCTGCACAGAACACGGGAGGGCCGACACCTCTGAGGTGCTGATTGTTCCTTTAGGCATATACCCTGGGGTGGGTTGCTGGATCACATGGGAGCTGTTTTTGATTTTTTGAGGGGCCTGCATCTGTTTTCTCCAGTGGCAGTGCAAGGCCCCTTCCTCCACACCCCACCAGTGCTCGCCTCTTGTCCTTCTGATGACAGCCCTCCTTGCAGGTGTGAGGTCACCTCATGTGGCTTTGATTGCCTTTCCCTGTTGATCTGGGATGGTGAGCACCTTGCACATGCTGGACAGGCCGTGCCACTTTAGAGGGCTCACCCTGCAGAAATAACTCACACCTACCTGCAAGAGTGTTCTTGCAGCAGAAATCATATCAGGAGAAAAGCCCCTTGATATACATGTCAAACAACAGGGGGATGTTGGGAGAAATCAAGGCACTAGCATGTATCACATACTCTGATAGGGCTCTGAGCTGCCACTGACCCATGCAGCCTATTTCTCCTAAAAGGACACTTATGGTTATACGTTGGTACATAAGATGAAAGTGTTTGGGGAAAGGGAGGGAATGTGTTCTCATTTAAAAGTAGGAAACTCTAAGCAAAATAACGGCCCCATAAAGAATTCCACATCCAAATTAAGGGTTTTTTGTTAAGCAAACCTCTGAGCCACATCTGCAGCCCTTTTTATTTTGAGACAGGGTCTCACTGAATTGCTTAGGGCCTTGCTAACTTGCTGAGGCTGGCTTTGAATTTCCGATCCTTCTGCCTCAGCCTTCTGAGTCACTGGGATTACTGGTGTGCATCACATGCCTGGCTTTAATTGAGGGTTTTGACAGGGAGATTATCCTGGATTGCCAGGTTGGCCCAGAGGGACAGGGTGCTACAGGAGGGAGGGAGGCAGCCAGGGCTGAGGAGACAGAGCAGAGGTGGGAGAGACAGTGAGCCACAGGTTGCAGGCCCTGTGGGAGCCGGAAACCACAGAGGACAGGCTCTCCCCTACAGCCTCCTGAGGGAGGTGGCCCTGAGACACCCTGGCTTGAGCTCAGGGAGACTCCTGACCTCCAGACTGTGAGATAACAAAGGTGTGTTGTTCAAGCACACAAGGCCTGGTGAGTTGTCATAGCAGAGGACAGGTAGGTGACAGAGGTAGAGATAACAAGTGCCTGATAGAAACATCCATCATCTCAAGTAGGATGAGGAGGCAAGGCAGACAGGACACATCACTCCTTGCTTATGTTGGTGTTTTTATAATTAACATTTATTACTCCCCTAAGTTATTACTCCCAGTTATTCTGGAGGCTCAGGCAGGAGGATTGTAGGTTCAAGACCCAGCAAGACCCTGTCTCAAAATAAAAAGGGCTCGGAATGCAGCACAGTGACATTGTGCCCCTGGGTTCAGTACCACTACAGAAAAAAATAAAAAATAAAACATACCTGGCACGGTGGCACACACCTGTAATCCCAGCAGCTCCAGAGGCTGAGGTAGGAGGATGGTGCATTCAAAGCCAGCCTCAGCAACTTAGTGAGGCTTTAAGCAACCTAGTGAGACCCTGTCTCAAAATGAAAAATAAAAAGGTTGTGTCTGTGGCTAAGGGCCTGGGTCCAATCCCTGGTGTGTGTGTGTGTGTATAAATCAAAACATAAGTATATCCTTAAAATAAAAATATAACCAGTTTTTACCAACAGTCAGAATGGTGGGAGAACTAAGGATGGAAGGGAATGGACAAGAGCCTCCTGGCACACGCAGCTCTTTCCTTTTCTCTCCTGCAATTTGGTGAAGAACATCTATAATAGTCTCTGGTTTTCAGAAAGGATCCTCAGATAAATTGGGAAGGTCTCACAAACTTCCATAGGCAATAGCTTAAAATACACTGCTCATTTTAAATTAGATTCACTTGGAGCACAGCAAGAGAAGAAAGGAAGCAGAAATAAGAGGAGTAAATACTTCCCACTGGAGCAACAAGAAGTGTTAAGCATCGGGAAACCTGAGCTGCAAGAAGTATAGAAAGTGTGTGCGCAAGCGCATGCAATCTCCTCCATATATGCATAGGTAGATATATTTGAATTAGTTTTCCAGAGGATAGAGCCAACAGCGCGGGTGCACATGGTTCATCACTAGGAATCGATCGGTTCGTGCCATTCTGGGGACTGTGAGGTTTCACTGCCTGCCATCGAGAGACCCAGCAGAACCAGAGTGAAGCCAGAGGCTGCTGTTGAAGCCCTGAAGTCTGGAACAAGAACCAGGAGCCCCAGTGTGCAAGGACAGGGTATCCCAGCCGTGGAGCAGAGAGCTGCCTTCCTTGCATTTCTTTGTTCGGTTCAGGCCCACGATGGGTCAGATGGAACCACTCACATAGTGAGGGTGGGTCTTCTTCAATCAGTCAGATTCAATCTCTTCCAGAAGCACTGTCATAGACACACCCAGAATCATATTTTTGGGCATCTCGCAGCCTCTCAAATTGACAAATAGTTTAATATCCTGACACTCGCACGTGCGCACAAACATACATTTGCGGTTCATTGGACTTTTATTATTATTGTATTAGGTTGTATTTAAAATTTCTTAGTTTGAGATACAGATTCCCAGTAAGTCACAAAACACTACAGAGACGTCTTTTGTGCCATTCTTCCAGTTTCCTCCCATGGTATACCTCGAGTAAACAGGGTCCAACATTCAAACCAGGGCATTAACATTGGCATGGTGTGCACTTATAGTTCTGGGTCTTTTTTTGGTAGGGGCAGGTAACTGGGGATTGAACTCAGGGGCACTTGACCACTGAGCCACATCCCCAGGCCTATTTTGTATTTTACATAGAGACAGGGTCTCACTGAATTGCTCAGTGCCTCACATTTGCTGAGGCTGGCTTTGAACTTGTGACCCTCCTGTCTCAGCCTCCCAAGCTGCTAGGATTACAGGCGTGTGCCACTTCTTCTGGCTTGGTCCTTTTTCAAAGCAGTTTTATTGAGTTATAATTGATATACAAGGAACTGTAAAGGTAGACATCTAGTGGTCCCCCCTCCCATCTGAGGGGGACATGTCCCAAGACACTCAAAGGACAACTGAGAGCTGTGGCAGAGCACTTGCCCAGCACGTGTGACGCACCACATAAAAATAAATAAAGATACTGTGTCCATCTACAACTAAAAACAAATTTTAAAAAAAAGAACACGACACAGTGGGTAGTGCTGGCCCCACGTGAGCTCCTTCCCACACAGCTTCCCGCTGAAGGAGCTCTCCCCCTCGCCCTGGCCCTCTGGGGCTACTGTGAGTAAGGCGAGGAGGACCTGAAGACAGCGTGAGGGGGCCCCGGGGGACTAGGGAGACAGCACACACCGCGGGGGACACTGGACAGGGCAGGCCTCCCGGCCCCGCAGAGCTCAGCGAGCTCCCGTCGGCTACTCGGACGGGGCAGGGTTTAATCATCGACTTCTGGAATTTTTCACCTTTGGCTGTGGTCGCTAGGGTAACCGAAGTCACCGCCGCAGAAGGTGACTCTGGTGCTCGCTGCAACGGGCCGCCGCCGCTCGGGGCCGGACGGGTGCTTGGCCGCCCACTCGCCCCCGCGTCTGCCCGCTGTGTGCCCGGCCACCACCCTCGGGGACCTGACGGCGAGGCGGCAGCTTTGGAACTGACCCCAGCGTCACATCGGTAGCACCCGGACGCCGCAGCCCAGCCACGGCGGTGGCGCAACGCCGCTGGGCCCCGGGATCTTCCCCCGTGGCCGCTCCCCACCGTCCCGGGCCGCCCGCGCGCGCTCAGGACCGACGCGCCTCGCGGGGCCGCGCACGCAAGCGGGGGCAGCCGGGAGGAGCGCCGCGCTGTCGATGGCCGAGGCGCGCTCGCGGAGGCCGCCGGGAGGAGCGCCGCGCCGTCGATGGCGGGGCCGCGCGCGTTAGCGGGGCCGCGCACGGCAGCGCGGCGGCCGCCATCTTCCGTCCCGGCGGCAGCGGCGGTGCAGGCGCGGGGTCAGCGGCGCGGCGGCGCCCCTCGCTCGGCCCGGCGGCGGGCGTGGACCAGGCAGGAGCCCGGGGGCCGCCCGCCCCTTCGCCGCCCGCGCGCCCGCCGGCTGGGTGCGGAGCGCAGACCCCGCCCGGAGCGCCGGACCCGCCCGAGGCCGCCCGCGCCCCCCGGGCCGCGCAGATGGGATAGGCGGCGAAGATGTTCAGCTTCGAAGGGGACTTCAAAACGAGGCCCAAGGTGTCGCTCGGCGGCGCGAGCAGGAAGGTGAGGGCAGCGCCGGGCTGGGCCGGGCCTGCCTGGGCGCGAGGGCGGCGCCGCTGCGGTGCCCGCGTCCCCCGCCCCGCCGCATCCCCCTGAGCCCTGGTCGTCCACCCTGAGCCCCCATGGTCCACCCTGAGCACCCGTCGTTCACCTGAGCCCCGGTGGTCCACCCTGAGCCCCCGTCGTCCCCCTGAGCCCCCATGGTCCACCCTGGGTCTCCGTGGTCCCCCTGAGCCCCCGTCGTCCACCCTGAGCCCCCGTCGTCCCCCTGAGCCCCCATGGTCCACCCTGAGCCCCCGTCGTCCCCCCGAGTCTCCGTGGTCCACCTGAGACCCCGTGGTCCACCCTGAGACCCCGTTGTCCCCTCTGATTCCACTGTTCCTCCGCACCGCCGAGTCCACCCTGAGCCCCCGTCGTTCACCTGAGCCCCGGTGGTCCACCCTGACCACCCCCCCGCCGTCTCCCCGCACCGCCGCGTCCACCCTGAGTCCTGATGGTCCACCTGAGCCCCAGCGTCCACCCTGACTCCCTGTCGACCCTCTGTGTCCCCCCGCGTTCACCCTGGCCCGCCTACCAGCCCCCGGCACTCCCCACCACCCTGCGGCGCAGGTGACCACTCTGACCCGCCGCGTCCTCCGGCCGGCGGTGTCCACCCAGCCCGTAATGTCCGCGTGCATGATGGCCAGCGATCCTGGGAGTGGCCCTGCCTCGCTGCTCCGCCCCTGCGTCGGACCCAGCCGTGTGGGCCCTGTGCTTGCCGTGCTGGTAAAGTTGGCCGAGTTTAATGAGCCGCAGTGTACAGAGTGGTCTTTCCCCCCTCGGGGATAGCTTGTTGCCCTTCCAGCGGGGTTGGCTTTTAACCCCGGGCCGGTTTTCAAGTCCTAGTAAGAACTGCCCCAAAAGATGTAAGCCAGGGTGGTTTCTGAGGGCAGTGGAAGTGGACCTGGGCCCAGGTGGGCGAGAAGTGTGCTAGCACCTTTAACATTTGAGGTGTCTGGTGGTGATTGGTGGAAGTAGCTGCAGAGCTAGGTGCTGGAAATAGATACTTGTCAGGCATAATTGAGTTGGAAGGGGCTTGTGAACTATTGACAGTTTTATACCAGAACAGAGTTCTACAGGGGGGACTTGAGAGAACTCTAGGAGTTGACAGAGTTGGCGGTGGAAAGATGGCATACTTGTTTTTGGAGCTAGTAGCACCTCCCATGTTGCCCCTGTATGCATGAACCTTGTGGCTTCTGTGGTCATGAGTGCCTGGCTTGTCCTGACACAGGCTTGGAGTTTTTTCACCCAATAACACATCTTTACTTATCTGTTGATCAGAATCTCCAGGCAAGGTTGTGCGTACATTTTGCTCCCCGCCCTCCTACCAGGAATTGAACTTGGGGACACTGAGCCACATTCTCAGCCCTGTTTTTATTTTATTTAGAGACAGGGCCTCACTGAGTTGCTTAGCACCTCGCTTTTGCTGAGGCTGACTTTGAACTTGGTTGGGATCCTCCTGCCTCAGCCTCCACAGTCAGGCATGCACCACCGCACCTGCACATTTTGCTTTTTAACTGTGCAAACAGTTCCCTCCTTTTAAAAACTTGACCCTGTCAGATCCACATACCTTAATCATCTTACAGTGGTCCTCCTGCCTGTGAAATTGGAACGGGTGAGGGGCAGGTAGCAGAGTCTTCCTGGCCATGGGTCTAGCTTTGGCCCATTCCCACTGAGAGAGTCCCAGAGTTGCCCTCTCTTCAGGCATGCGTCCCCAAGGTCATTCTCCAGAGAGGGCAAAAGGGAAGTGGGTGCCCCAGGCCAGTACAGGAATCTGGGTGGAACTAGGGCTAAATTTAGCTTAAAAGTTTTTTACACCCATATGTAGATGGCTCAGTGCTCACATCAGATGAAGAACATTCTTAGGAGTCTCTTTCAGTGTTCTTCCTCCTAGGGTGACTCCTCCTCTGACCTTATTTTCCATAAATGAGCTTTCCTGTTGTTCCTAGGTGAGGTTGCATACATCCTGTCCTTTCTTTGTGCCGGGCTTCTTTGACTTAGCATCATCTCTGAGATACTTCCAGATGTGCCACCCAGGTCCACTGTGTGATCATGCCACAGTCTGTCCTCTGCTTTTCAAAGGCATTTGTTGTGTGTGTCTTGGTGGACATCACTTATCCTGTAGGTCGTGTGTCATCCGTGAGCCACCCTCAGCAGCGTGCCTGCCAGTGCTGCGGCCAGTGGCATCAGAGAGGGTCAGAGGCTCCAAGTCTTTGCCAACACTTGGTTTTGTGAGTCCTTTTCATTTTGGCAAGTCTGGGAGGGCTGTGGATTCCTTGTGGCCTTACTTTTGTTCCCTGGTGGCCAGTGATTGAGCACTGTAATGCCAGATTTGTGGGACCCCAGTAGACCTCCAGGAGCCAAATCCAATGCAATCACACAAGAGTCTTTTTTTTTCCCCCCACACAAGAGTCTCGAGCCTGACTCACAACCATTTCCAAAGCAGCGGTCCCAGGGAGTGAGTCCCAACCCTTAGTTCAGGTTTTGGGGGATTTATAGGTTTTGGGGGATATTCTATGCGTCACAACATCACACAGCAATCATTTCACACTACGGGGAAAATCAAACAACTCTTAACATTGATTAGCACATTCACTGGCGGGAACAAGTCGGGTAAGGGTGATTGGTTAGTTCAAGTGGTGCCTACATTTGAACTGATTGGTTTAGGCCACGAGGAGTTGCAAGAGTGTGTGCGCTAAACTGCTGGGAGGCCTAATCATGTTATCAGTTAACGAAACTACTGGGAGGGTCACCTGGCATTTCAGATATTTTCCCTATCTCTCGCTGATTGGTGATTGCTAGGGGGTTGCTATGGGTCCTCACCTAGCCTGAGTCAGGGACACGTGACCAGCAGATCTCTCCTGTTAAACAACTCAGCAGGGTGGGTATGTGCCTGGGAGCGCTCTGTGGGTTTCTCCGAGGACAAAGGTCACGCCCCCTCCCTCTGGACAGGCCTTGAGGTAGAAGATGGTTTCTCAAAAATGGGAGTCACATCCGTTTCTCAAAACCTATAAATCCTCACTGAACTAAGGGTTGGGACTCACTCCCTGGGACCTACATGTGCGTGTTCTTCAGTCTCTTTGGGTCTACAAAAGTCCTTTCCCTATTGAATAAACAAAAATCATAGTGAGCTTTTCTTCATGTCTTCAGTGATTATTTGGAGTCTTCCCTTTCTTCAGCTTAGTGGGAAACCAGATATCACCTTTTGAATAAATATATCTTCTCAAATTAAATGAATATTTGTAGTGTTTATTAATCTATAAAGGCTCTGTAGAGGAAGTCTTGACAAGCTTATAATCTTGCTGGGAAGGTAAAATTTAAAACTTGACAAGTGAGGCTGGGGTTGTGGCGCGTGTGATGCCTTGGGTTACGTCCTCAGCACCACATAAAGACAAATAAATAAAATAAAGGTATGTGTCCATCTACAACTAAAAAATATTTAAAAAAAAAAATAAAACGTGACAAATTAAATAGCAGTAGACTGGTGGATCTCCCGTGGGCTGACCTGGGAGTGCGAGCTGCTTGGCCCGGTCCTGCCCTCGGAGCACTAGGTGTAGACAGCTTTTACTTCCTAATACTTCTGAAATCAGGTACATGTTGATGACATGACATATTTTAATTGGCACATTGTTTTCCTTAGTACATAGAATACCATTTTGGGGTCATTTGATTTTAACTCCACTGAACCCACTTAGTAAATCAAAAATTAAGGGAAAAAAGTCAATAAGGGGGATGATGATGCTCACAGAATCTGGGTTGTCGGTACCATGGTAGTTAGCATCTTTCTTGAGCTTATTCTTGCCTCTGCAGGCAGCGCTGTTTCTCCCTCAGGGGATCTTGGCTGTGTGGTTACCTGATCACACGCATTGATCTCAGTTCCAGAGTCTGGAGAGGAAGCTTGCTCGGCTTGGGTTTGGTTCCATTTGGGAGCTGAGTCGGAGCAGGGCTAGAGTCTCCTGGCACAGAGCGCCTAGGTGTGTGTCAGGGCTAGGAGGGGACGCCCGAGGAGTGGTGGGTTCTTGTGGGGTACAGCAGTGCATTACACATGGGGGAGGGAGGCACTTGGGCAGAAATCTGGGTGGCTGTCAGCAGACCTTGGCTTAGAATGTTGTGTCCTAGGATAACATGCATTTTAGGACAGGAAGGGATTAGGAAGGACAGGAGGGAAGAGTGGCCAGCAGTGCTGACTGCTGCAGGGGTGGCTGAGGCATGCACTAACCACCCCTGGGATTTGGAACTAGGGAGACCTTGGTTATGAGTAGCAGGAGTTAGAGGTCAGAGTGTAGGAAGGACCCTGCAGACCATCTGGAAGTCAAGGGAGTAGACCTATTAGAAAGGGCCCAGAAGATGGAAGCCAGGGAGAGGGGGTTCAGGGTCTAAGGAGTATTTTGGGGAATGAAGAAGGATTACTCAAGTACAGAGGAGAAAGGAAGGAAAGGGTTGTGGCTTTCAGAGACCTGGAGGAGGCAAGAGCCCCGGCAGAGTCAGGTGTAAGCAGAAGGAAAGAAGTCACTGGGTGGGTGTGGTCACAAAGGGTTCAGTTCTGTTGAGTTGCCGAAGGTAGTTGATTAATAGTGGCAGTAGACTGAGATCACTTCAGTGTTCAGGACCATGGTGTGCTCTCTTTCTTCCTTGTTTTTCTTCTTTTGTCTTTTTTGGTTTGTTTGTTCTGAGAATTGAACCCAGTGGCATTTTACCACTGAGCTATATCCCCAGCCTTTTTTTATTTTTTATTATTAAACGGAGTCACACTAAGTTGCTGAGATTGGCCTTGAACTTGCTACCCTCTTGCCTCATCCTCCCAAGTCCTGGAATTATAGGTATGGCCACCCTGTCCAACTGTCCCTGGCTAAAAAAAAAAAAAACCCTAGTAGATTGTTTTCCAGAGCAGTTTAGGTTTGCAGACAGCAGAGCAGATGGCTGACTTCCATGTGTCCCTTGTCTTGCGCCTTACCCTTCCTCAGTTATTATGTTGCCTTAGTGTGGATCTTATGACAGCTGATTAACCTATGTCAGTGCATTATTGTTAACTCAAGTCCATAGTATAAATAAGATTCACTGCTTGTGTTGGACGTTCTTTGGGATTGACAGATGTGCACTAACATCTGTCGATCCTTATAGCACACACAGAAAGATCTTCTTTCTCTGTTCTGCTTGTTTATCCCTCTCTCCCCTCAACCTCTGGCAACCACAGATTTTTTTTTCCTGTCTCTGTGGCTTTGTACGCAGAGTTTGTGCATGCCAGGCAATTTCTCTACCAGCCCCTGCCCTTCTTAAATTCATTTTAAGATAGGGCCTTGCTAATTTGCCCAGGCTGACCTTGAACTTGCAACCTCCTGCCTCAGCCTCCTGAATAGCTAAGGTATAGGCTGCATGGCCTTGACAGTCTTTACTTTGTTATTGGTGTTGTGCATTTGGTGGGTTTGGCCTTTGCAGTTCAAATTCTCTCACTTTGCAGTATGCTTATCTGCTTGTGTCTTTTTGAATCCCCAACCCCAAATGGTATTTCATTGTGTGGATGCATTAGAGTTTATTCACTCACCTGTGTAAGGGACATATTGTATTGAAGAACACCATGATTGCTTCCAAGTATTGGCAGTTATGAATAAAGCCTCTGTAAACATTTGTGTGTAGATCTTTGTATGGACATCAGTTCCAAGTCATTTGGGTAAATATCAAGAAGTACCACTTTGGGATTCTGTGTTAAAACTAGATGTTTCACTTTGTGGAAAGCTATCAAACTGCCTTCAGCAGTGACTACAGCCTTTTGCACACCCACCATCAATGACTGGGCATTCCTGTTGCCCCATGTCCTTGTCAGCCTTTGGTGTTGTCAGTATTCTGGTTTTAGCCATCGGTATTGAGGGTCTTTTCATACGCCCACTTGCCAATCTACGTATCTTTTTTGAAGAGGTATCTGTAGATCTTTTGCCAAGTTTAAGTTGGGTTGTTTGCTTTTTTATTGTCGTGGTTTTCATTTTTGGATTTGTTTGTTGTTGTTTGTATGTGGGATTGAACCTGAGCACCTAACCAGGTTAACTGAACTATACCCCAGCCCTTTTTATTTTGAGAACAGGGTCTTGCTGAGTTGCTGAGGCTGGCCTCTGACTTGCTTGACCTCCCAAGTTGATGTGATTACAGGTGTGCACCACTGCACCCATCTCTTATTACTGTGTTTTGACATTTTCATTTACATTTTGTATGTATTTTATATACAAGTCCTTTTTCAGCTCTGTCCTTTGCAGGTATTCTTTCCCAGCCTGTGGCTTGTTTATTCATTCTCTTTTAAGAGGGTCTTTCACAGAAGGTTTTTGTTGTTGTTGTTTGTTTGTTTTTTACTTTTATTTATTTAGTTCTGGAGATTGAACCCAGGAGCATTCTGCCTCTGAGTTACACATCTCCAGCCTTTTTCTTTTGTATTTTTGAGACTGGATCTTGCTAAGTGGCCCAGTCTGGCCTTGAACCTGAGATCCTCCAGCTTCAGTCTCCAGAGTAGTTGGGATTACAGATGTGAGCTACTGCTCCTGGCTAGAAGTTTTTAATTTTAATGAAGTTCAGTTTACCAATATTTTTTTCATGGATCATGCTTCTAGTGTTGTAAAAGTTTTTGCCAAACCCAGCATCACTTAGATTTTCTCCTGTTATTTTCAAGTACTTTTATATTTTACAATCATTTTTTAAATTAGATTTTTTATTGGCATGTGTGTGTTGAAAAGCGTGCTCCTTTTCAACACGGGGCTCCAGCGTGGACTGGTCACATCAGGGCCATGAGCCTTTCTGTCCCCAGTCCCCGTCACCTCTTGCTGCGGAGCCTTCAGGCTCCTCTCCTCTCTTCCTCATGAAGTGCACAGTAGGTTCTGGTGAACTGTAGGCACCCCTACTGTGCTGGGAGCCCCAGAACTCACTCCTGGTACCTGTGATCTGCCGCCCTGCATTCCCTCTCCTCCCTTCCCAGCCTCTCGTCCTCACTGCTGGACACCCAGGCTGGCTTCTTCCAGCATCCACCTGGGGGAGGACAGGCTCCCACGCCTGTCTGTCTGGCTTACTTCCCTCGACTCGCTGTCCTCCAGCCCTACTTCTTAGAGCTGAGTGATCCGCCCGAGTGTACCTGTGCTCCATTTCCTTTGTCCCTCCTCTGTCAGTGGGCACCCAGGTCCAGTCTAGGCCTTGGCTGCGGTGGAGGGTGTTGCATTAAGTGTGAGCATGCAGGCGTCTCTTAGATATGCTAATTTCATTTTTTTAATATTTATTTTTCAGTTTTCGGTGGACACAACATCTTTATTTTATTTTTTTATGTGGTGCTGAGGATCGAACCCAGCGCGTTACTGCTTGAGCCACATCCCCAGTCCCTGCTGATTTCATTTCTTTGGGATATACACTTAGGGGAGTACCTGGTAGCTGGATCAGAAGATGAATCTGTTTTTAGTTTTTTGAGGACCATCTGTACTGTTCTCCATAATGCCTATAACTGATTTACATTCTCACCAATATTTGTTGTTTTTCCTCTTTCATAATAACTAACCTGACTGGGGTGAAATCATATTTCTTTCTGGGTTTGATTTTCATTTCCCTGATGGCTAATGATATTGAGCATTTTTTAAAAAAAATATTTATTTTTAAGTTTTTTTAGGTAGACACAATATCTTTGTTTTACATTTGTGTGGTGCTGAGGATGGAACCCAGTGCCTTGTGCATGCTAGGTGAGCGCTCTACCACTGAGCCACCACCCCAGCCCTTGAGCATTTTTTTTCATATATTTGTTGGCTTTTTGTATCTCTCTTCTTGAGAAGGGTCTATTCAGATTATTGCCTATTTTATTTTATTTTTTTCCTGAGTGGCTTACATGTTCTGGATATTAACCCATCAGGTGAATAGCCGGCAGGTGGTTTTCCCATTCTGTGGTTGTCTCTTCACTCTGTGGATTGTCTCCTTTGCTGTGCACAAGTTTTTTTGTTGAACAGAATCCTAATTATGTATTTTTACTGTGTTACCTGAGCTTCTGGGATTCTATAAAAATATCACTGCCTATGCCAATATCCTGAGTGTTCTCTCTCATCTCCTTTTGAAAATTTTATAGCTTCAGGTCTTAAATTTGGGTCATTGATCCACTTTTTTTGAGGGGGCATGGGGTACCAGGGATTGAACCCAAGGGTGCTTAATCACTGAGCTACATCCCCACCAGCCCTTTTTATTTTTTTATTTTGAGTCGGCATCTTGCTAAGTAGCTGAGACGGGCCTTGAACTCGAGACCTGCCCCAGCCTCTTCTCTAGGATTACAGGCGTGCACCACCACCTCCAGCCCCTGATCCACTCTGCGCTGATTTTCATACAGGGTGAGAGAGCGTGGACGCGTTGTTCTTCGGCATGTGGGTGTCCCCTTTTCCCAGCACATCTGTTGAAGACGCTGTCCTTCCTCCAGTGTGTTTCTGACACCTGTGCTGGGAATCACTTGGCTGTAGGTGGCGGGTTATTCTGGGGTCTCCAGTCTGTCTCACTGTGCCGTGTGCCTGCTTTTCTGCCAGTGCCATGCTGTTTTGGTCAGTGTGGCACTCGACCACGTCTTGAAATCAGGTCTTGTGGAGCCTCAGCTTTGTTCCTTTTGTTCAAGATAGCTTTGGCCACTGGGTCTTCTGTGCATCCACGTGAGTCTTAGGGTTGTTTTTCTCCATCTATGAGGGGTGTCCTTGATGTTGATGGGGATTTCTGTAAATTGCTTTGGGGTCCTAAGGACAGGCCAACAGTAGTTCTTCAGTCCGTGAACCTGAGAGTTCTTCCTCTTCTATGTGTGTCTGCAGTTCCTTGTGTCAATGTTTTGTGATTTTCACTGTAGAGGCTTGTACCAGCTTTGTGTGTTCTGTGAGTGTGTGTGTTTCTAGTCTGTTTCTGGCTTTTCTTTTCTGTTCTATTGTTCTGTCTCCTCTTCATCAAGACCCCACCATCCTGATCACTGTAGTTCTACAGTGTCAGTCCCTTTGCTGACTTTAGTCTTTGTCCCTCCACACGCCACTTTGTCAGTATTCACAGAATTGCTTTGTGATTCTGACTTGGATAATTTTGAATCTGTAGATCAAATTGAGAAGAATTGACATCTTGACAATATTGAGTCTGGGAACATGGGGGCTCTCCATTTGTTCAAGTCTTCCTTTTTTTCCTTTTCTTTCTTTTTTTGTTTTTAATGGCACTGGGGATTGAACCCAGGGGTAATCTAGAGTCACATTCCAATTCATTTTATTGTATTTTGAGATGGTCTCAGAGTAGCTGCACCTTCCTCAGGAAACACCTGAGTTCTTGATGCCCTGCTGTGGTTCCTGGTCTCTGTGTTGGTCGTGGGCTGTATGCCCCCGGTTCTCTCTGCCAAGTATAGAACGTTTTAAGAAATGTTTTCTAACAATAAAATTTTATTTTAAAAGCTGTTGTGCATGCTTATTGTGTGAGCTTTGTATAAGCTATACATGCTTATCTTTTATTTGGGGATTTTTAGGTTGTTTCTGTTTTATTGTGATCAACATGATAGCCAGCAATTTTTAATTGTTTTTTAGGATAAATGGCAGAAAGAAGTTGAACTGCTTGCGTGTTATTAAGGCTCTTGAAACACTTTGTTCTCTGGAGAAATTATGTGGATTTCTGTTCCCTGGTCTATGCTGTTAAGAGCTGTCCCTGCATCTTTCTTTCACTGCAGAGTGAAGATACAATGAGCCCCAGCATGATTTCTTTCAGTCCTTATTTGTTGCAGCTAGATACCCTGCTGTGCTCAGTACTCAGTACTTAACCCCTGTTGCAGGACGCCTTCCATGGGACCTCTCAGTTAACCTTCCATGTTCTGTGAAGCAGAGGTGGCTATTCCATGAGAGAAGAAACTGAGTCCATAGAGTTGAGTGGAACCCACTGGGCTGGACATGTGAGCTCTGGTCTGCTCATCCTGGAGTGAATCGGAGGCTCTGTTCAGCCTGCACCCCGGTGTCTGCCTCCTGTTTGAAGTGTGCACTCCTATATCTGCAAGAGCAGAGACAGGGGCTTTCATGTCCTATGAAAACATGCACAACAGCTTTTAAAATAAAACTTTATTGTTAGAAAACATTTTAAAAACGTTCTATGTTTTTAATTCAGTTTCTTTATGATGTAGCTTTAGGTTACCTGATTGTGTTAAAAGAGTTAGTAAACTAGTGTGCTGGCAGGTAGCATGGTTTCTGGGACATCTCTCTCCTGTGGGACAAGCTTACAGCAAAAGTCAGAACTGTCAGGTATGAGAGGAACCTGAAGAAATGTTGAACTACCAACTGTGACGTAGCTGTGTAGCTGTTCATCGTTTCTGGGCTCTCTTGGTCACATCTTGCAATTTGAAAGTTGTAATTCTTGATAAGAGAAAGTTGGGTAGATTATCACTAATCTTCCTTGCTTTAAAAATGTTTCCAATCTCTAGTTAGTGGCCTTTAAAATTTTTAAAATTTTTTAATTGAGGGGAAATTTAAAGAAGACCTTCTAAAGAGCACAGGGTGACATCTTCTCTTACTAAGAGACCCTTCACTTCCCACTGTGGCTGTTTCCTTGGTGTCCTTTCAGAATTGGTCTAAACATGATTAAACATCTCCCTTATTTTCAGAATCAGTAAGAGAATGAATTATTCTTCACCTCCCACTATATCTTAGTGATCCCGCAGGAACTTTTTTATGCCTTTTGTATTTATACACACACACACACACACACATTTAGTTGTAGATGTATACAATACCTTTATTTTATTTATTTTTATGTGGTGCTGAGGATCGAACCCAATGCCTCATAAGCGTGAGGCAAGCTCTCTGCCACTGAGCCACAGTCCCAGCCCCATGTCTGTTACTTTTAATGGATGCATAATGTTCCATTGCTTGGATTATGGCACCCTTAAGATAACAACTTCCCTATTGATGGATATAAAAAGACTGTGGATTTGGTATTAAAATAGTGCCATTGTTGGGTGCAAGGACACATGCCTGTAATCCCAGTGGCTCTGGAGATTGAGACAGGAGGGTAGCAAATTTGAGTCCAGCCTCAGCAACTTAGCAAGGCCCTAAGCAATTTAGTGAGACCCTGTCTTAAAAAAATAAATTTAAAAATGAGCTGGGGTGCTGGGGTTGTAGCTCAGTGGTAGAGTGCTTGCCTAGTATGTGTGAGACCCTGGGTTCAATCCCCAGGACTACATAAAAAACTAAATAAACAAAATAAAGGTATTGTGTCCATCTACAACTAAAAATATTTAAGAAAATAAAAGTCCCATTGACAACTTAAGAGAGAGAGAGAGAGAGAGAGAGACAAAGTGAAAAAGAGCTGGAGATGTGGCTCAGAGATAAAGTGCCTCTGGTTCAATTCCCATTGCCCCCCCACCCTGGAATACTGCTGTTTACCATTAAATTCTGATGTAAGAAAATAACATCTTTTGGAATTTATGAAAATGTGATTTAAACTGCATTTTGCTTATTTGTTTTTTGTTTTTTAAAAATACCTTTATTTTATTTGTTTACTTTTTACATGGTGCTGAGGATTGAACCCAGGGCCTTGCACATGCCAGGCAAGTGCTCTACTGCTGAGCCACAACCCCAGTCCCATTTTGCTTAGTTTTAAATGTGCTCTCCTGACTATAATGTGATAGAACATTTGGGTTATACTGAAATACAGATACAGATTTACCTATTTAGAACCCCACCTATCACTTAGAAATGAAACAATGCTAATATATGGTTGAGTTATTTTCTGGTCTTTTTGAAAACTGTTTTTGAATTGGGAATCATTGTGCATTCTGTTTTAAAAGCTTATTGGTGGCTGATACTGTTTTACTTGCATATGTGAAATTGATTGCTCTTAGGTTTTCATATAAACTCTTATGCAGGTCTACCCAGAAAGAGAAAACCACACATAATGTTGGCTGTGCATTATTCACAGATACTTCTGTTCACTTTTAATATTTTCTTTTACTCCTCGGGAAGTATTTGAGCTGACCAGTCTGTGAATCAAGTAAAATGTTAGTGGTGTGTTAGTGTGCAAGAGCCAGGAGGCATGGATCGGGGCTGGCATGAAGCTAGATGTTTTGTTTGCATACCTAAGGGGAGTAGGTGTTTTGCTGTTTTACTCAGCTTTTTTGCCTCTGTGACTGACAGATTTGACCAGAACAACAATAGAGGAGGAGAAGTCTATTTGAGGGCTCACGGTTCCAGAGGTGGCAATCCATTGACAGCTGCTTTATTCCTTAGGTTTCCAGATAAGCCAGAACAACGTGGCAGAAGAGTGTGGCAGAGGGAAGCAGCTCACACGATGATCAGAGTCTCCACTCTCCAGATACAGATACATACCCCAAAGTTATGCCCCCAGTGCCCCACTTTCTCCAGCCACACCCCCCCTGCCTTCAGTTACCACTCAGTTAATCCCATTAGGATTAAAACCCAATCACTCCCCCTCAGATCTTCTCACTACTGTCTCACCCAGACCGTAACAGCTGCTAATGAAAGATAACCCCAAAACATGAAACCGGCTGCCTCACATTTTTTTAATCAAGATGTTAGTAACAACAAAAAAAAAAATTATAAATGGCTAGCAGTAAATTTGAGCATTTGGCTTTATGAAAATTATCATGTGATTTTAAAAAAATTTAGTGGTAGATGGACACAATACCTTTATTTTACTTATTTATCTATTTTTATGTGGTGCTGAGGATTGAACCCAGTGCCTCACACATGCTGGGCAAGCGCTCTACCACTGAGCCACAACTGCAGCCCTTATACTTCAGGTTTTGACCATAAAATTTTTTATGTTCTGATGTTTTAATTAAATCTAAACTATTAATGTCATGCTATTATATAAAGAAAGCAGTTTTCCCCATTTAAAAACTTCTAAGTGGTATCTGTGAAATTTGACCATCTTTAATTTTCTGAGAAGAAAGATAATGTGCCTCATGCTCACAGAGCAAATAGTGAAGTTTGTGGTTTATATGTTCTAGGTTGGGCGAGGGTTGCAGCTGTGGTGTGAGATAGCTTTGAAAGAGGCGTGCTCTGAGAACAGTCGGCCAACAGGGTGCCTGGGTTAAAGTGTCGGTGAAGCTGTGCATCACTGCTGCGAGGCACTGGCCCTCCAGCCCTGAGTGTGAGGGAGCAAGCTGAACTGGGCCGAGCTGAGGAGCAGGGGAGCCTGGTCCTTTCTCCCAGTCTCAGTGGGTTGTTGGTCTTCTCCTCCCAGACACGTACTTAGGAACTTCTTGGTTATATCAAGCTGTTCTTTTTTTTTTTTTTAAAGAGAGAGTGAGAGAGGAGAGAGAGAGAGAGAGAGAGAGAGAGAGAGAATTTTTTTTTTAATATTTATTTTTTAGTTCTCGGCGGACACACATCTTTGTTTGTATGTGGTGCTGAGGATCGAACCCAGGCCGCACGCATGCCAGGCGAGCTCGCTACCGCTTGAGCCACATCCCCAGCCCATCAAGCTGTTCTTAAAACTTTAATTTCTTATTGTTTCCTTAGTTTTGCATTCTGAAAACATGGGAAAATAAGAGGTACATGTCCAAGGGTGATAATTCAGAATAAACATTCAAGCAAGCTGCTGAAAGTCTTCATTCCTTCCCTCCTGCCACTGTCTCCCCAGGGTTGGCTCTTCCCTCAGACTCGGGCTTTGGGCTTCACACGGGCCGGAGCTGCCCCCTGAGCATGTCTACAGATGCCTCTCCCTGGGGAACAGAGGCTGGGGTCCTGGCTCCATGCCCTCCTGTCCCCTTGGTGGTGTGTCAGGAGGTGGTTCCGGCCAGCACAGGAGACCTGCTGCCCTGCAAGCCTGCTCCTGCGGTTTGGCTCTCATGTATTTTAATCCTATTTAGGTGGTTTTCAGTTTTTTGGGTTTTTTTTTTTTTTTTTGTATTGTTTGTTCTTCTCTAGTTCAAGTAGCATTGCAGTGAAGACCCTTGTATGTGTGCCGTTAAAGTTGAGGTTTTCGTATTTTAAAGATTTTCATTTCTCATCACACTGTTTGTATCTTTGGTTAATTTTTGTTTTATTGTTGGTCTTTTCATATTGAATGCTTTTACAAATAGTTATTTTTGTGATATTATAGACTTTGTCACTGTCTTTAACCTTGGTTATATTTTTTGGGTAGAAAATTTGAATATCTATGTAGTCAAATTTATCACTAAAATAAACTAAGGTCTTTGCATCCTTCTTTTTCTTCCTTTTTTATTTTTTTATTTATTTTTGTTGTTTTGTTGTTCTAGATGGACCCATACCTTTATTTCATTTATTTATTTTCATATTCCTCACACATGCTAGGCAAGTGCTCTACCACTGAGCTATAACTGCAGTCAGTCCCCTTTGTATCCTTCTTAGAGAAGGATAGTTTGTATTGCTAATATGGAGTCCATAGGATGAATTGCCTATTTTGTATCATAGGTTAGTTTGTTCATTTGTTCTTAGTGGCATGGTAAAATTTCACTCTCAGAAGCTGCCCATTATTTACTAGTAAAAGCCACATGTAGTCACTTAATTGCAAATTAGAATAATGCCTATGCTTTTCTCCCCCCCCCCCCCCCGCCCCCGCCACACACACACACACACACTGCTGGGCCTGACATAAATAAGAGGTTAAAAGGTGGGGGAAGTTGGGGTAAAATTGGGAGTTCATAACCCACTTCAATCAAATGTATGAAATATGATATGTCAATAGTTTTGTAATGTTGTGAACAACCAATAAAAAAAAATAAAATTAAAAAGTGGAAAAAAAAAAGGTGGGGGAAGTCATTTTCAGTCCAAAGGTGAAGATTGTCCCATAAATGAAAGTATTAGTAATTATGATTAAAATCATTGTCAGGTGTCTTCATCTAGTAGTGACTCTCTGGAGTCATCTTTTAGTCTTCTAAACTTCCTCTCTGCAAAGAAAGCAAATCAAACTTGAGGAAGAGTTCTCAAATGTGGTTTCTCTTGGACTAGCTGAGAGAATGAACCTGCCCCATTATGGGCTGAAATCTTCATTTTGCAGCCTTAAGAACTCTTTTGAACTTTGGAAGCAAACAAACAGGAAGGACTTGAAAACAACCTTTTTTAGAAGATGCACAGTGATGGGGAGTTCCAGCAGGTGCCAGAACACTCTATCTGTGCCTTCATATTGAGTTGCAAAGGCTAGGGCTGCTAACTGACCAACGGAAACCTGATGCCAAATTTATGATTCAACGTGACAGTGTCAAAGCAAATAAGTAATTGATAGGATTCTTTGGTGTAATGATTTAGTTCATTGTCCATTGATAAGCAGGGCAAAGCGTGTGGGTTAGCCATTACTCTCGCAAGAGAAAGAATTGGTCTGCTCGCTGCAAATGACGAGCCCACTGATGTTCTGAATCAGCTCATCCTCTGCTGTTGGTTAACAAGGGGCTGAAAAAACAAAACCACGAAGAGATTTTTTTTCTCTCTCTGTAACTCAAACTAGAAGAAAGCCTTTAAAATCTCCTGATGATGTCATGACCTGATCTGTGGTGTGATAGGAAAAGCAGAGATGGAGTGTGGATTTAATAGGAGGATTTGTTCCAGTGTGTTCCAGCCTCAGAAACTTGACGGAAACCAAAATCTTCTCTCTTCCATGTGAAAGGCGATCCTGTTCATCTTGCCTTGCAAAAGTGTTCAGATGATTCTCTCATCAGTGTTGGGGTATGGCTCTTGACCCCGCCAGCCTTAGGAAGTCAGGGCCCCCCTCCTGCCCAGCTGAAGGCTGCAGGGAAGCCTCGCCTGGAGCCTGGGAGACGGGTTCTGTGGAGTGTCAGCCCAAAAAGAAGATGGGAAGTGACCCTTCCCAGGGGAAGCAGACCTCGGCACAGGGAAGGAGTTGTGAAAAACCCCGAGAATAGTACAGAGTTAAGTTTCTGTGTTTCTTGAACCAGTGGGCAGTGGCGCAAGGCAAGACAGCCTCCCCTGCTCCTATACTGTGCAGTGCACTATGCAGAAGGGCACAGTTGGACCCGCCCTAGAGAGTGGTGTGTATGGGGGGATTCAGAATCCAGTTCTGTCAAAGAAGGTGACAAATGCCATTTGCCTGACCCAATTATGGACCTGTGAGTTAGGTTCTGTGTTGGTTGATAATCAGAATGTTAAAAGTAGTTGTCCTCCTCTTAGACTAAGCAACCTAGTACCTCTTTCTCTTTATCATGATTATGAGGAGTTTTTGTTGCTCTGTGGAGCCTCATTTCATGGGGCTTTTCATAAATGAATTTATTAGATTATTATGTAATTCAGATTTAATTATTAAAATCTAACTATATGCAATGCAGTTTTGTTTTCATTGTGTTTATTTCCAAGAGGGTTTTCTAATAATGATAAGTGATACTGTTTCCATATAGTATAGAGATATACAGGGTTTCCCCCTGAAATAAATACATTTAAGTTAAAAAGCTCTCTTGGCAAGATTACCAAAACAGTTACTGTCCTTCCTATTGTATCAAGTGTTGGTCATGTTTTATAACTGGGGGTGTATCCCAGTCACTTAGGGCTTTTCCAGTGGAAATTGACCATAGCTCCCGTGGTAATTGACGGATATCTTGAGGGAGAAACTTTAAGACCAGCACATCCTGTTTCTCCTGAAACTTGTGCCCGTGGTTTGAGCATGCATCGGTGGATCTCGTCTGCAGCATTTATTATGTGTTCCATGACTCTTTTCTTCTTACACACTTATCATCCCATAAAGAGGAGGTAAGTATGGAGTCACGGAGACACACACACACACACACACACACTCTCTCTCTCTCTCTCTCTCTCTCTCTCTCTCTCTCACTCTCTCACTCTCTCTCTCTCTCTCTCCTGTGGATTAAAATGTAATACTAGTATTGTATAAAGTCACTGTGATCATGAAAGAATGTTGAAAAAACTCAGACTGAGTGCAGCTTCAGGACATGAAAGACAAAGAGGAACTGTTAAAATTAAAGATAAGAAAAAACTGAAGATTAAGAAGAACTAACCAAGGCATCTGGGCGGAAGGTGGTGTCCTGCCTTCATGAGGCTTTTAACAGGGTTCTAGAACTAGTGGAAAATGAAATGTATTTCTTATCAAGTACGTGTGCAGTTAGTAATACTGTGCCAGGTTTTGCTTTGTTTTGTTTTTTGTGTTTTTTTGTGGGGGTGGGGATACTACTAGGAACTATTGTTTTGTATATGTTGCTAAGGATCAAATCCACATGGTACACAAGAACTCTGCCACTGAGCTACAGCCCCAGCCCTTTTTTAAATTTATTTTTTAATTTTGACACAAGGGATTGCTAGGTTGCCCCAACTGGCTTTGAATTTGGGATCCTTCTGTCTTGGTCTCCCAAGTGGCTGGGATTCCAGGAGTACTCCACCATGAGCCGCCCACCGTACTGGCACATGGCACCAGCTTTAATTTCCTGTAGATGATTACATTTGGTCATATGGGAAAGTAGATAGAACATGTAAGGGATAAGGGAGCTGATACTAATTTTTATAACTTTTCTGTCTAAAAAGTTTTAAAAGTCAATTTAAAGACTTAATGTTTAGTACACTGGTAAATATTTTAAAATAAACTTAAAACCATTTTCTATTTATTTTGCATCTGGACCTGTAATAAGGGTTTGGTTTTTTTTTTTTTTTTTTTTTTAGTTTTCTATATTGGAGAATATCTGGGAGGATCTTTGACTTTGTATCTTGATAGCAAGGAAACTGGATTCTGTGTATCCTGTGTTCACATATCAATATATTATTTTTAACTTGGCTTAATTACTCTGACATTGTTCTGATAGGTATACCTTATAAGAGATTAAACTTTATATTTAAAAAAAAAATTTGGTAGCTGTACCTGGACAGCATGCTTTATTTGTTTCATTTTTATGTGGTGCTAAGGCTTGAACTCAGTGCCTCACACATGCTAGGTGAGTGTTCTGCCCTTGAACTACAGTCCCTGCCCCACAATTTAGTTTTACTTAGGGTGAAAATTTTTTTTTTCATTTACTGACAGTAAAGAAGTTGATTTTTCATTGACATTTTCATGGAGATCCTTGTAGACCCACCTGTAACTGTTAGGAGCAGTGTGGAGATGCCCTGTTCTCATGTCCAGGCCCCGGGTGGGTCAGCTTGCAGAGCTGCAGTGTGATGTCACAACCAGAACATTGGCATTGTTGCAGCACACAGACCTCTCTCGGATTTCCCTAGTTGTACTCACTTGTGCATTTGATTTTTCATACATCAGGTTTTACACTTAGGAAGCTGCTGAAATGCTGGCTTTAGTTTAGTCTCTGGTCTCCAAAGTACCATTTAACATCTGTGCCTCTCACTTGTCATCTGATTCAGTCAGATAATTTGATATGATGTTTAGAATCACTTTTTTTTTCAGTTGTAGATGGACACAATACTTTTATTTATTTTTATGTGGTGCTGAGGATTGAACCCAGTACCTCAGACATGCAAGGCAAGTGCTCTGCCACTGAGCCACAATCCCAGCCCTACCCTAGAATCTTTTTTGGGTGAAAATATTCTATGATCATTGTATGAGAGTGTTTTCTCCTTTTAAATTATAACCTCCTTTTCTCTCTTTTTGGATTCAGGAAGAAAAGGCTTCTCTTTTACATCGCACTCAGGAAGAAAGAAGGAAAAGAGAGGTAATGGTAGCTTGGTCATGTTCTTCACAGATGGGTGTTTTCCTGCAGCATTTGAAGTAGCCTGTGTATGTTGCATCTGTTGTAGATTGGGGGACTTAGTATAACACTTTTGGGTGTGTTGGACTTTGAAGTACAACGTTTATTCTGGAACCACTGTAGGAAAAGATGGGCCAAAAAGGCCTCCAAGTCCAGGGGCTGGGGTTGTAGCTCAGTGGTGGAGTGCTTGCCTAATATGTGTGAGGCACTGGATTCGATCCTCAGCACCACATAAAAATAAATAAGTAAAATAAAGGCATTGTGTCTATCTATAACAAGGCCAAGTCCGCTGGAAATGGAATGTGGGATTTTAATTGGCTTTGTTGCTTATGGGAAGGTTTCCAGAAGATCTAGGAAAAAGTTAGTGTACAGTGCTGAGTTTCTTCAAGTTAAGGGAGAAAAACTCATCCTTAAGCTTGTATCTTAGCTACTTATGAAGAGGGTAAAAACAGAAAGCAGCTGATGGTATATCTTGCATCTTTCTGAAGATAATTTCCTAAAATACTGCTGGTTAATCAGCAGCTGTGGTATCTTAGGACCTACTTCTCTAAGTAGTTTCTTGTTATTTTAGCAACTTGTTTGAGCATCTCACAGACATTTATCAAGAGCAAGTTGTGTCAGGTACTACTCTTCTTATTGGGGTGTACAGGTGGTAGGTGAGACAGGCTCCTGCTCCAGGGGATATTAGCAGGCACTGGCCAAGACAGCAGGTAGTACTTAGCTGCAAGGTGGTATATCACAGCTAGTAATTGGGGACCTGTGGGAGACAGGAGCTTAGGGGAAGGGCTCTCTGAGGAGTGTGGAGAGGGTAGAACCTGAGGATGAAGCAGCAGCTGCCTTTGGGAAGCTAGAGGGAGAACATTGAACATTCCCACTTAAAGCAACAGCAGTGCAGAGGTTTTGACTCATATCGCTGTTGGTTTTGATCAGATGTCGATTGTGGTGGGGACTTTCCTGTGCATTGAAGGATATCTGGCCTTGACCCACCAGATGCCAGCAGCACTTCCTCCCCAAAATTGGAACAACCAAAAAAAATGTCTCCAAAAATATCAGGTGTCTCTAGTAGTTCAGAATCCCTGCTCGACCCAAAAAGTCATCTGTTTGTTGGTGGCATTCTCCATCTGCCTGGGGAGATGCCCCACCATTATTTCTTCTGTCAATACTTGATCCCATTCTTACTCTTCTCCTTCTTGGGCGCAGGCTGGAAACAGGATCCATCTTTGTGTATGTTTCCTATATGCTCTTCTGTATGTTTATTCTTGCACACATCTGTTCTTCATTTTGGATATTTTCTTCTGACCTAACTTCTGATTCACAAATTATCTCTTTCACAGTGTCTAATTGTTAAATTTATCATTAAATTCTTAATTTCACTTTTCAGTTCTAGATTTTTTAAATTCTTTTATATATTCTCCAACTCTTATCATTTGTTGTTCTTGAACATAGTTTAGATTTTTAACCAGTTGATTTAGAGCAGGGGGCAATGCTAGGGTCAAACCCATGGCCTTGTACATGGTAGGCAAGCACTCTACCACTGAGCAACACATCCCAGCCTAGGTTTTTATCATCATCATCTTAATTGTAAATGGACACAGGACCTTTATTTTGTTTATTTATTTTTATGTGGTGTTGAGAATCAAACCCACTGCCTCACACATGCTAGGCAAGCATTTAATCCCTGAGCTATAGCCCCAGCCTCCCAGCCTAGGTTTTTAATGTTTAAATTATCATAATTGAACATCTGTGGGTATAGAGAACATTATTTTTGCTTTTGGCTGAGAGTAAGGAGAGGGACACAGTCACCTTTAACTAATGCAGACTGGGACTGGGAGCTGCCTGTCAGGCACCTGAGATGCAGGCCTTTGGCCCCAGCAGGACTCTGGTGTTGGAGTCCCAGGAGTGGCTGAGCGCTGGGGTCTGCAGGTGTGAAGGCCATAGGGTCGCGCCTGGGTTTGAGCTCTGGCTCCTCAGGGTCTGTGCTGCTCATCCTCATGGCAGTGTCAGATTCTGCAGCTGTATAGCAGGAGCAGTGCTCACCTGTAGGTTATCCTGAGAAGGGATGTGAAGGTCCTTTCGTGGTGCTGGTGCATAGTGGGCACCCTGAATGTGTATCCAAGAGAGATGAAACCTTGTGTCCACAAGAAACCTGGAATGAATGTTCATAGCAGCAGTCTTCTTAATTGCCTTAAGTGGAAATAGCCTGAATGCCCCTCCACACATAAAGGGGTACACAAAAAGTGTGATGTCCATGCAATGGAATATTACTTGTCCATAAAAAGGAATGAAGTACTGACACATGGTTCAGTGTTTATGAACTGTACAAAAAGGCAGACCCAAGCAGCAAGTGTTGTATGGCTCCATGATGCAAAGTGCATGGGACAGGAGACTCCGGCGAGGCAGGAAATGTGTTGTGTCCGTGGGTGGCAGCCAGGAATGAGGCAGGGTTGTTGCTGCACAGGGTTTCTTGGGAGGTGAGTTGTTCTAAGGTTAGTGGGATGGCCGCATGGTTCTGAATAATCTAGAAGTGTGTGCAGTGTTGGTGACTGTAAAGAATGGGTGTTGTGGGGGGCTGGGGCTGGGACTCAGTGGTAGAGTGCTTGCCTAGCACGTGTGAGGCACCAAGTTCGATTCTCAGCACTGCATAGAATAAAGTGAAGGTCCATTGACAACTAAAAATATTTGGGAAAAAAAAAAAGGATGAATGTTACAGTGTGAATTACATGGCTTTTATTTTTTAAAACTGTTTTCTAGTTAATGTGATTCACTGATTCTGACCAATTGTTCTTTTCTTCCTCCATTATTCAGGAAGAAAGGCGAAGATTAAAAAATGCAATAATTATTCAGTCATTTATTCGAGGCTACAGAGACAGAAAACAGCAAGTAAGTTTATTTCTAAAACACAAATATTAAAAGGATCTGCAAGAGCTTATTTTAAATATGGCCTTATTATAAGTATCATTTTTATGTATTTTTTTCTACCTGAAAGTTAACGTTAATGGTAGTAGTATTTTTTCTTAATAAATAGTTGTATTAGTTATATTTATACAAAGATTTATAGACAAGTGAATTTTTAGGTGATTTTTAAGTAGTAAAATACAAACCACAACTAATAATCACAATAGAATAAAGGTACTTGTAGTGGGCATCCAGGGTGCTTTGTCGCACCTTTTACGCAGCCTTCTGACAGCGACTCGGTCGTCTGTGGGTTTCCACCAACCCGTGAGCACATCTGCCTCGGTGTGGAGAGTTCTGCTTCTGAATTCATGCTTATGTGTTGCTCCTTCCTTTCAGTATTCCCTCCAGAGAAGTGCGTTCGATCGCTGCGCACACTCGGCACAGTCTGGTGGCACTTTCTCCATCATTAGTGCCCCCAATCTTACCCTCCTGGTAAGGCAGCTTCTGTTTTTTTACAAACAAAGCGAAGATGCAAAACGATTGGTGAGTGTTTGCTATATTTTCACTTGTCTTGGTGTATGTATTTTGGGGCTTTGTGTTTTTTGTATTGTTTTTTTTTTTTTTTTTTTTTTCCTTAACATGTACATGGTGAGTATCTGATCAAGAATCAGGTCTTGTCAGGATCTGGTGACTCAGGCCTGGAATCCTAGCAACTTAGGAGGCTGGAGCAGGAGGACCTCAAGTTCAAAGCCAGCTCAGCAACTTAGCAGGACCCTGTACTTAAGTAAATAAATAAATTAAAAGGCCTGAAAATGTGGCTCAGTGGTAAAGTGCCCCTGAGTTCAATCCCTGTACTACAAAAAAAAAAAAGGTAGAACTAGCCAGATCCCCTCCAGGGTACCTGAGCCCTCATGGACTTTCCTCAGCCAATTCTAGTAGGTCACCTGTGGTGATGTATTTTACTTCTTAAAATCTAGTATACATCTTAATAGGCTTCTCATTTTTTTTTGTTGTTATAGAAAATTTCAAATATTAAAAAAAGTATAGGGGCTGGGGTTGTGGCTCAGCGGTACAGTGCTCGCCTAGCATGTGCAAGGCCCTCAGTTCAATCCTCAGCACCATATATAAATAAATAAAATAAAGGTATTGTGTCCAACTACAATTTTAAAAAATTTTTTTTAAAAAGTATATCATGTGGACTCCCTCCAATGTGCCCCACCTACTGCACAGTCAGCAGCAAGCTCTTCAGATACAGCCCTCCACACCTCTGCCTCAGCTCACTATGACCATCTCTCTATCACATCATGTTCATCTGTATTTACAGTAGCAACCTCCAGAATATATGGTCTCTAATTTATTTACCCAGGGCCTCCCCCATCCAGGCAAGCCCTGTGCCACTGAGCTACACCCTCAGCCCTGGACTCTCTTTTTTTAAAACATCTGAAACACAAATGTATTTCTCTAAAAAATTTTATGGGCTTTTGCTATGGTTAGGAGAACCAGTGTGCATTAATTGTGGAAAATACATATAAATCCATTGATGAATAATCTTTTAAAAAGGGGGGAGCGGATTTTAATCATTCATTTTCTAGCACATATAGACATTTGTATATGATTATGAAGTCAAGTGTATGTTTACGCTTAGAGATTATTATTTGTCTGTGCCATGCAGGGTGGTGCGCAACTGTAATGTGTGCACCTTGGCAACTTAGGAGGCTGAACAGGAGGATCGCAAGTTCAAAGCTAGCCTCGCCAGTTTAGTGAGACCTTGCTCAGTGGCTGAGCACCCCTAGGTTCAATCCCTGGTACCAACCAACAAACAAATTATTATCTGTCTATAATAGAAATTCCAAGTTATATTAAAAGGTGGGTCCGCAGTGTACAGAAAAAACATTTTCTGCACTACAAACCGTGCATGCTAGAAAGATCCTCATGTGAAATAAACATAGACGACTACAGAGGTCTTGGATAGAGCTTGGCCTGAAGCCCACCTGAGCTGCCTGAGCTGAGCAGGTGAGACTGGGCATGGAAAGAGCTCTCTGTGACAAGAGCCCATCTGCAGCAGCCCAGCCGCAGTTCATTCGCCTTAGATGTTGCTAATAGCAAGCTTTTTAAAGGCTTCCTTCCTGTCTGCAGTTTGCTATGTGTGACTTGAGTGTCTCTCCAGAGCACTATTTCTTTGTGTGTGTAAGATCTAGTCTGCAGTCCCCATGTGGTTTCTAAATGTGAGCCTGCATAGACGTGCAGCCAGAGAAAACTTGGAAGTAAATGTGCACCTTAGCACCAGGCTTCAGGCACGTATGCACAAACCTGTAGCTCATATGCAGATCCTGTAATGCTGAGTGCAGTGTCACCAAACCTGGTTCATACAGTAAAAGTAAACTTGAGTGTTTTCTATTTAATTTGCTAACAAACACACAAGAGCTTCCATCAGGAAAACATCCCCTGTCCCTTTTAGTTCCCTAATTCCCACTCCTAAGATCAAGTGTGGGGCCTTCTATGATAGTTTTTCAAAGCTACTTGATGCAAAAAAGTAAACAGGCTCCCCATTCTCACCTCCTCTCTTAATTTATTTTTTTAGAATCATGACTTAAAATAGTTCTGTTGAGTTAGTGTGCTGTAATTATGCATTTTTTGGTGTACAGTTCACCTGCTTCTCAGTTGCTTGGTTCTGATTCCCTTGGTCCAGCCTTTCTCCACCTCCAGAAGTTGCGTGCTGTGTTCCTGGTGTGCGTCTCCAGGACACCAGCACTGGGCCTGTCGTGTGCTCTGCCTGCCCCGGTGCTTTTCCAGGCCTGACATCATCCTGGGAAAGCCTTTGCTTTGCCTCCGTTTTATACCATCTTTTCCTGGCTCCTCCACATCTTCGGGCCTCCTTTGTTCACTTCTTTAGAGCCTTACAATGGAGAGCCTTAGTTGAGTAGCTGGGGACATAGCCCATTGGTAGTGTTGCCCCGAATGCAAGGCCCTGAGTTTAACCCCCAGTGTGTGCGCACATAAAGAGAGCCTCAGTTGACCCTTGAGATAGCATGCGGAGGAGACGGTTTTTAAAACTTTGCCCATTTGCCTTTACTACATGAAAACAACAAAATGTCAAACAACTCAGTTTGCCATGGTGTGACTTTCTGGATAATAACAGTATGTCTGTCAAGATGGTGAAATTCAAACAAAACTTTTCTAGAAAGTGGTCAATTGTAGTGTAGTATAGTATCACTATTGCTTTGGGGTTTTTTTCTTTCTTTTTTAGTTGTCAATGGACATTTTTTCATTTTTATATGTGGTGCATGAGAATTGAACCCAGTGCCTCACACATGGCTAGGCAAATGCTCTACCACTGAGCCATGACCCCAGCCCCACTTTGGGTTTTTGTTGTTGTTGTTGTTGTTGTTGTTGTTGTTTTACCCCCTCAATGTCAGACATGACTAGCTGATTAACCGATGAGGTACCTGATTCCTACAGTTTCTATGATTGTCCATCTGTCATTTTTATGATGTTATACTTTCTGTATATCTTTTTTAAAATATTTTTTTAGTTGTAGATGGACAGTATCTTTATTTATTTTTATGTGGTGCTGATGATCGAACCCAGGGCCTCATGCATGTGAGCACTCCACTCAGCTACTACCCCAGCCTCTTGCTGTATATCTTATTTTAACTTGTTAATAGGTATTGCAAAATTTAAGATGAACTATGTGGGGATATGTGGGAGGTATTTGGATCTTGTTGGTGCTTCAGGGTTATACATGTGTAGTCAACTCACACAGATGCAGAGCAGGTCAGTTATTTCCCTCCAACTTAGGACAGGCTCTAATTTGTTTTACATAGTGTTCTTCTGTTATTTATAGTGTCTAATTGCATTTTATTTCAAAGAAACATTAACGTGAAAGTAGAAACTATTTGTGACACATTCATAACTAGCCATATTTAGGAAGCCATCTTTTAATTCTAGCTGGTTGTAAATGGATCTTAGGAATAGAAAAAATAGAATAGCTCACTTCACAAGAGTATCATAGAGGAAGTAGAGGGGATTCCTTCCTAAGTGTTGCGCTTTCAGATCACTTATAGCAGCTTTGTGCAAACTGGGTGCAAGGGACAGAATCCAGTTCCCCTGCTGAACTAATCCACCAGTCACATTCCGTTCCTATCATATACCTGTTCTTTTGTTGGGAAGCATGGAGCCGTATGCTTGTCTTCTGCTAAGGAATAGAAGCATTCAGAAGAACCAGGGTGCCTAGGCAACTGCACATGCACACATGCAGGTGTGTGCCAAAGGAAAGAGGTAAAAAAGACAGATGTGTGGCTGGGGTCATGGCTCAGCAGTAGTGAACTTGCTTAGCACTCGGTTCAATTCTCAGCACCACATAAAAATAAATAAAATAAAGGTCTATCAACAACTAAAAAAATATTTGAAAAGAAAAGAAACAACTGTCTCTTGTAACTTCAGGGTCTGCTGTATTTCTCTTGTATTTCTATGATGCTTGCTGATTTTTGCAAATGAACTGATTTGACATGGACATGAGCTTTAAGTGCACTTTTTTAAAGTAACATTTTTATTAATTTAGCCTTACCATGATGTATTATTTAAAGGTGGAAAGTGCAAGTACCAAAAGCAAAGCCAGACTCAGGAACCTTACTTATCAGGTTTTGATTAGGTCTAAGTGTGTATTGCTACTATGTAAATTGGCAAACATTTAAATTTTATGGATTGAGAATTATGTTTTGTGTATTTTATTATTCTAGATATGGCTGTATCAGAACTTAATTAAACACAGCTCCCTGTTTGTCAAGCAACTGGACGGATCTGAGAGACCGACATGCTTATTTCAGATAAAGAGGCTCATGAGCCTCTGTTGCAGGTAAACTGTCCCTTTCAGCAACCTGACCAGCGCTGGGCACCGTAAATTTGATTTTCATTTTCTAAGACAGTGGCTTTTCCATGTTTTTGTTTTATTTTGGATGGAAGGACTTTGGAATAGTCTATGTATTGCTCTAGGTAATTCTGGCCTGTAAGACTTAGAAGTTAAAACACAGATACAACTATCTTCCAGATAGTATTTCTTGCAAAGATTCCCTGGGATTATCTTGTGAAGTGCTAAGCCTTTGAGTTGCCAGTGAATGGACTGGCCAACTCAGAGGATTCCTGGTGGGAGGTGATTCCTTTCTGTAAGGGTTTCTACCACATTCAGTTTGGAAGCCACCTCTTGAGAAATGGGCTTCATCAGGCTCTCTGTCATTTATGAATGAACTCAGTAGGTTTGGGGATTACCAGACAAAGGTGTGGACTTGCCTTTTATCTTTGAAGAGCTGAAAAATGAGAAAGAAGTAGAACTACTGATTTATGAGATCACTCGTCTCCTTGCCTATAAAAGTGAGTGACTTATGGGTTGAGTGTATGGCTCAGTGGTAGCATGTGCTCAGTGGGCACAGGCCCTGGGCTGGACCCCAGGGTCAGTACAGTGCTGAAGGTCAGAGGACCTCGACTTGGTACTGCCCTATGACTGTCTTGCTTGGCATTGGAGTCACTGGATCCACTGTTAGTTGTAAACTGACGAGGTGGGGGGTGGGGCCTGCCTCCTGGGATTTCCGTCTCCACTGCATGGCCAGATGATGGGAGTGCTCTCTTGGTGGCCCGTTCTTGGTCTCCTCCAGCCTCAGAAGATACTTCACACACTCATGTTCCAGATGTCACCATGGGCTGTTAGTATCTCTAGATTGGCATCTTGTACAAATTCTAAAAATTCAGGTTTTCTGTGTCAATTTCATGTGATACTACATTCAGCTTGTAAGTAGCTACTCATCCACTTAAATTAGTAAATTTATTTTCAAAATAAAAATTAATTTTTCAAAGCTAATGAATATTTACCTTATTTACATTTCTTTTTACATCAGTCTCTACTGGGAACAACATTAGGATTGGCTGTCAGTCCTGTATTAAAAATAATTTAGTAGGGCATGGTGGCACATGCATGTTAGCACTGCAGTTTGGGAGGCTGAAGAAGGAGGATTGCAAGTTCAAGGCCAGCCTCAGCAATTTAGACCCTTAGCCACTTAGTGAGATCCTGCCTCAAATAAGAAAATGGGGGACTGGGGATGTGGCTCAGTGGTTAAGTGCCCTGGTTTATTCCCTGGTGCCCAAAAAAAGGACTGATGGAGTTTCTGCAAAGTGGCAAGCAGGGTTTTTAGCACTGAAGGTCCAGCTGTGGCAAACTGGGGGTTCTTGCTCTTCTTGGTTTTATCTAATCTATAAATAAGTAAAATAGAGGTGTTTTATATAAAAAGATAAATGAGTTTGTGGGAGGCTAAGGAGGAGGAGAGGAGCTGTGAACTTTGGGGTGGCCTTTCTGGACGGTCTGGTAGAAAGGTGCCTTGGAGGCCACGGTGGCTGGGGCCGTGCATGTCCCTGCTCTGGGGCGGGAGCCAGCACAGAGCCTGCGGGTCTCGGGTGTTCTGGAGGACGTGGGCTGTATGCTGGAGCACAGAGGAGCCGGGAGCTTGAGCAAGATGAGGTAACTCATTCTGCATCCTTGAAGGTTTTTATTAGGGTAAAGAATGGCATACCAAGCACTCCCAGTGCTGCCTTGCCGACACTCCTGCAGACCACAGTGTCGTGATTGACAGGTGGAAGTGATGCTAGAGGCCAGGAGTCTGGTCTGGCAGTTCTGGCAGTCCCACGCCTCCACCCAGGATGGGCACCCAGCCTGTTGGGTCACCATCACAATGTGCTTTCCCTCTCTTTTAAAAATAATCTAGGTGACCACACAGTACCTGCGTTGTCTCCTGAACGCCCCCTCCCCAGCCTCCAGTGTGCTTCGCCAGAAACTCCGCTGTTGTTGGAGTGAGTGCAGCAGAGGGAGGGCACAGGCAGACCACCAGGAGGCGACTGCCAAGGGTGACCCAGCCCGGTGCTGCCAGAACAGACTAGGGCTCAGTTAAGTAGAGCCTCGGTGGATGCAAGGCCTCCGTTTCAGCAACTAGAAGGCTGTGATGGTTTTGAAGGTGGGGAGTTATAAAACTGCGCAGGACTGAGTGGACCGTTTAGAAGAGAAAAAGAGGCCTCTGAGCACGCCCCACCATAGGATGCTTGAGAGGAGGGGGACCCAGCCAGGTAGGAGGCTGCTGGTCAGAGTTGATGGCTGAGCCTAGACTGTCAGGTGATACCAGTTTCCCCAAGAAGAAATCAGATTCTCCAATGAATGTGTCCTTCCTCGGTGAGGGGACCAGTGACATTGCAGCTGATGGAACGAGCATTCATCTCAGGGGCATTTCTATCTCTATCTGACCGAGGCCTTTGCTGTGTATAGCTCTGAGGCATGGGCTCAACTCTGTTTCCTGTTGAGTCCGCTTCTGTCTTGGGGTTGAGGAGCACCCTGGGATGAGCTGGGCAGGACGCCCTGTGGCTTGCTTTTGGCCTGCAGTCTTCGCCTCCCCTCGTAGTGCCGCTGGCCTGGAGAGCAGTGAAGGGCTGGGGTGGGGCTGGTGCGGGGAGGCGGTGGAGTTAGTAAGGCTGTGCAGGGTCCAGTGTGCAGTTCATAGAGAGCAATAGCATCGGCAGCGTGTTTGTTGAGGAGGGAACCTTGACGGTACAGAGGGAAAGATGCTGGGACAGTGCCTCTGAGCGGGAGAGGACAGGGCATGGCTCCACAGTCGCAGAGTGTGGCTTTGGAAAGGGGAAAAAGACAGTTTACCTTATTGTCAAGAGGCAGACTAACCCAATTTTAAAAACAGCAAGATGCAAACAGACACTTGGCTAATATGCACATGAAAATGTCTTGATCGGTGGTCAGGGTGGTAGGTCTCAGTGACGTACAGCTGCACACGAGGACGGCCTGCAGTACCAGGGGTTCAGATGCAGAGCAGTGGGGACCTGTCTTGCATCTGTAGAGGTTCAGTGGTTTCTTTCAAAGTTAAGTGTATAGCCTCTCTGAGCCCTGGATTACCAAGAGAGTGAGGCCCAGTCCCTCGGGTGTGCCCGAGTGTTAACAGCAGCTTCCCTCAGGAGACAGGTGTCCATCCTGTGAGTGTCCTCCACCATGCTCTTCCCATCAGTAGGCCAGTGCGTGGCGGGTGCAAAGACCAGCTCAATGGGAGGTGCGGCTCTTTCCATGGGGAATAGCAGGAAGTGCAGCCTCATTTGTAGCCACAGAGAAAAGCTGGAGGGAGGGTGTTCTGGAGGCACTGAAAGCACCTTTTGGAGACTGTGTGTGCAGTCTGTCCAGTGCAAGGTTCGGCCCCTTAGATGGATGCAGAGTAGTGTGGATAAATCATGTCTCCATAAAGTTGTGTTTTTTTTTTTAAGGCATTAAATCTTTTTTCAAATAAGACTCATTTTTGTGACAGCAGAACTTGTCCTTCTGCCTATAACTCTTCTCCTCATAAGAGGGAAGGTAGGGGTAGGTGGCACAGGGCCAGAAAGTGCTCTCTGGGCCACAGCGGTCCCACAGGCATCTTTGCAGGAGAAGCCGTGCTCTCAGAAAGAGGCCCTCCCCCAGTCTCAGGAGACAGCTCCTGTTGGCCCAGTCAGTGGATCGTGATGCTTCTCCTCCTGTGTTGCATTCTGTCCACTTGCTCTCATCTGAACAAGAGTATGGCAAGTTGGAGGTCAGCCTGGGCAACTTAGCCAGACCCTTTCTCAAAAACCTCAATATGTTGGGGTGTGGCTCAGTAGTAACGTGCTCCAGTTTCAATCCCCAGCACCAAAAACAAAGTCTGAATGTTTGCTTACTTTTTGTCTGAGTCTTGCTGTCTTCAGAGATCTCTGGCACTCAACAGAGTGTCCCAGCTGCTCACTCACAGCCAGTAGGAGGAATAGGGGAGAACTCTGGTGACATTAGCCACCCCGTAAGTATGTGAATGCTTTTTCATTTTTACAGGTTGCTGCAGAGCTGTAATGATGACAGTTTGAATGTTGCACTTCCAATGAGAATGCTTGAGGTCTTTTCCTCTGAGAATACTTACTTGCCTGTTTTACAAGATGCTAGCTATGTGGTGTCCGTAATTGAACAGATCTTGCACTACATGATCCACAATGGTAAGCAGCGGGGTCAGGCCTGTGGGTGGTGTACAAGACCTGCCTGCTTCTCGGGGCACCTGCTTTTGCAGGAGGGCTGCAGCCGCCGCCAGCACCCGTGCTCAGCCCCACTCTGAAAATATGGGGCCATGCTGACTCTCTGTGCTGACATTTTTTGGCTTAGAAATGAGGAAGGGCAGCATCTGCTTTCAGAAATTGCCCCAGGCCCCTGAATCCAGGGTCTGTGTCCTCACTGGGAGCCGCTATTCCTCAGACCTGAGCAGGCGCCCTGTTGCTCCCCTCATCCTGAGCGGTGGGAGCCCAGGGCAGGTGGCTGAGGGCCTGCGGCGCTGAGGAGATGGCCTGCCCAGGCTGTCCTTGTCAGGGGATGCTGCGCTCTCACACGGCTGGTAGAAGGGAGTGGGGCAGTTCATCTGAATTTTCTCTGACTCGGTGTTAACACTGATAACTGTTCTTCAAGTGCATTACATAAAGTAGAATGACTATCTATGAAATTCCTCCAAGGACATTATTAACAACACGGTTTTGGAGAAAACTATGATAATAAATAATATTCTAAATACTTGTGAATTAAGAAAACCCCAACCCAGTATCCTCACAGGTAGAAAGCCCAGCACATTAGGACTCCTGGGCTTTGAAGCCTGAGTCGGCACCAAAGTAGACTGCATTAGTCAGCCGAGGAGCTCAGGAGGTGCTGGTGAGCCACGCCATGATGGAGGCTGACAGCTCTGCGACTCTTCTCCTGAAGTGCTGCGATCCTCTGGTGAACACGGGGAAGGCTGAATTGTATTTTGATGTCCAGCCTCACCGTTTGGCTTGGGTGTCCCCCCCACACACACACATTAAAAACGTAAAGAAGCTACTGAGTTAATTAAAGATAAATTGGAATTTGTGAATTTTGATTTTTTAAAAATTGTTAGAAGTGGTGCTTGTATGAATTGATGTATTGTTATATATATCAACTAAAGGATAAGCATTCAGTGAGCATTTTAGTTTTCCTGTTTTCTGAAAGTATAGGGGAGATAACCTAGAAATATATATTATTTGAAATGTGTCTAAAAATAGGAAATGCTTAAACATCTTTTACTGCGACTGCCACCTCTGGCGTCGTGTTGGGTGGCTGCTGTGTTACTTTTAACAAGGTGCTTCCTGGCTGACCTCTCTGTGCAGCTTGAGCCTCCCACTTAGTAACCACAGCCGGTGTTCTGATGTATGCCGTGTGCTTCTGTACACTGAGAGCTTTGCACTCTGGTCGTGCCGTAGGTCATCTGATGAGAACACACCTGGCAGTGTTAAAAGTCCTGCTGTGTTTTCTTTAAAAGAAATTCTTATGTATTTGTGTCTTTTAAGTTTTACAGCAAATGAGCTTTTAGGCTTTCCTTTGATGTCACTAGTAGTCAGCGTCCGCCAGGTTAGAGTCAGGATGGTCATGCCGCAGGTCTGAGTTCAGCACCGAGTACAGTAGTCGGAGCTCAGTGCGAGGCTATGTAAGACTCCTGCAGAAAAGTGGCCAGGCAGGCGCGTGGCGTGCCTTTCCTCTGTGCTGTCAGACAGGCCTGGGCAGCCAGGAGATGCTCACAGCCATGCCAGCACGTTGCCCTTGGTGTTGTACAAGAACAGGGCAGCTCTTTCTTAAAGGTGATGTGGCTAGAACCCTGGTTTTCGTGCACAACCAGAAATACGTCAGGTGTGTAGGAAGGCAAATTTGGGAGTAATCCCAACAGTTACTTGTGCTTAAGTGTAAGTGGCCTGTAAATCGGCTCACTTCCTTGGTACCTGGTTTGTGGTCTCCATAAGTATCATTTCCTCTAAAAAGATCTTACTAGACCCTGGAGATGAGGCAGATTGCTGGTCTCCCATGGGGTGAGGGAAATGGGATGGGGGCATCCTGTCTGTTATAGAGCAGAGTGCTTCTGATGGCCACAGGATAGTTGGAGGGTCCCTGAGGGTAACAACTATAGTAGGTTGAGGTATAGCAATATATCTAAACCCAGGAGCTCAGCATGACGCTAAGGACCCTAACTAACTAGGCACCAGGGTGCTTAGGAGACAGTTGAGAGCATCGGCCTTATTAGGACCTAGATTCAAGAAACTAGTTAAGCAAAATGCATAACATGAGACAGTGGGAGACTAGCTAGGTGATTGCAGTATCAAGGAATTACTGTTAATTTACTCGACTGTCAGGCATAGTGGTACACACTTGTAATCCCAACTGCTCGGGAGGCTGAGGCAGAAGGATCACAAGTTGAAGGCCAGTCTGGGCCATATAGCCAGACCCTATCTCAAAATAAAAAATTTTAAAAGGCCTGGGAGTTTAGCTCAGTGGCAGAGCACCCCTGAGTTCAGTCCCTTTATAATGCCACACTGCACACATTCCCACAGTGTCCTTAGCTTTTGAGGATATACTGAAATAACCCTGTCTTAGATTTGCCTCTGCATGAGTGGGTACAGATGCAATGAGACATAAGGGTATAGATGGCTGGCATTGACGCTGTTGGTGCCGAGTGGTGGGTGCCGAGGCTTACGTGCCATTTGGATGACTTCCATATTTGTTTCAAGTTTTCCTTAGTGAAATGTTAGAGAAGAATTTACTTGGGCTGGGGTTGTGGCTCAACTGGTAGCGCGCTCGCCTGGAGTGCGTGCGACCCGGGTTCGATCCCCAGCACCACATACCAACAAAGATGTTGTGTCCTCCGCCGAGAACTAAAAAATAAATATTAAAAGTAAAATTCTCTTAAAAAAAAAAAGAATTTACTTAAATTTGGACTTGTGGAGATTTATAAAAGGAACTTAAAAGTTGAGAAATGTTGTGGGGCAGTGTTGCATGCCTGTAATCTCTACCACTCAGGAGGCTAAGGTAGGAGAATTGTGAGTTTAAGGCCAGCCTCAGCAACTTAGTGACACACTGTCTCAAAATAATGTGGCTCAGTGGTAGAGCACTTGGCTAGCATGTGCAAGGGCTTGGGTTCCACCCCTAGTACTGTCCAAAAAATAGATTAATAAAAGTTTTCCTCAATATAAAAAAAAAGCACTCAATTTTAAATGTTTTTTTCTTTTCTTTTAGGGTATTATAGGTCTCTCTATTTGTTGATCAACAGCAAGCTTCCATCAAGTATTGAATATTCTGATTTATCTCGAGTTCCTATAGCAAAAATTTTGCTGGAGAATGTCCTAAAACCGTTGCACTTTACCTACAGCTCCTGCCCAGAAGGTGCAAGGTGGGTGAGAGGGGGTGGTGGAGGGGCGTCTCTATGGGATGCTGCTGTGCATATAGACTTGAAGGTCAATCTCTACTCCATCAGTGTGGCTGAGTTCACAGGAACAGCACTAGTGTGCTCGGTTGTCCTGTAGCCTCACAGGGTTCTGGGATTCTGGTGGCCTGGTTATTGTCAGCTTCCCAGTAACTGTCAGGATGTGGCAGTCACCTGACTAGAGAGGCTGTGGATTAGGCTGACTTCAGGTTGGTCACCTGGATGGGTCGAGGAAGTAGCTGTCAGTCAGAGGAATGTTCAGCTAATTGGCTGTCCCTTGGTGAGCCACGTGCTCTGGTGTCACAAAGCTCTCCTTTTCCTTTCCAGGCAGCAAGTTTTTTCAGCCTTCACAGAGGAGTTTCTGGCAGCACCTTTTACAGATCAGATTTTCCGCTTCGTCATCCCGGCCTTAGCAGATGTACAGACCGCTTTCCCTTACGAGCCCTTTCTGAATGCACTGTTGTTACTAGAGAGTAGATGTTCAAAAAGGAGCCGTGGAGCACCGTGGCTTTTCTATTTTGTTTTAACTGTTGGCGAAAATTACTTGGGTATGAAATGCAAGATACATTTTACCTGAACTCCTACGTAGGTAGCATGAGCAGATGAGCCGGGAGAAGGCTGCGCTGTGGCAAGTGTCACGTGGTAAAGATGGCTTCCTGGGTGGGGCCTGAGCAGGGCGCTTTGCCTTGTCCCTGGGCTGGTCTCCAGGCACAAAGGGAAGGCTGCTCTTTCGGCCTGCGTTCTCTGAGGCCATCTATCGAGAGCGACATGCTCGTGGGTTTTTCTAGTGTGCCCATTCTGGAATCAGAAGGCTTGCTTCTGGGAGCGGTAACTCCTGTATGCGTGCACGGTTAGAGCCGAGGGACCTAGGGAAGACGAGACTGGTTTCTCGCTCACCCTAGCTGCCTCTGGGTGGCCTGTGATCGTTCAGTTCTGGCCTGTCTCCCTGGAGGTAGGGACAGACCCCACAGCTTGAGGACTCAGACTCGCCAGCCTGCCCGCCTTCACACACTTTGTGCACATGGTAGTTGTCACCCATCTTCTGACCAACCCACAGAAATTGGATTCCCTCAGTCCCTCCTTAGGTTTGATGATTTGTAAGCAGCTCACAGAACTCAGGGCAGCATTTCTGATGGCTACCAGTCTGTTACAAAGGACACAGATGGACAGCCAGAAGCAGAGACTCATCGGGCCAGGGAGTGAGGAGGGCACACCGCCTCGAACGCTCCCTGGTACCTGTGGGTGGGAGGGCAGGCTGTCGAGGCCCCCTCGCCCCCATCACCTCATCAGCGTGAGTTCAGGCTGCATCCTCGGGATTCCCCAGGGAACCTCTTTGCTTTCAGGACACCTAAGAGTTTTGGTTGTTCTGGGACAAGGTCCAAATCTGCTTCATAGCAAAGCACAGTTGGAATTTTAAACACTCAGTTCAGGCTGAAACGCCTCCTAGGGTAGGAGGAGGTCACACCTGTTCCCTTCCGTGGGTGGCACTAACTAGAGCTGTGGTGCTTGTTTCTCCAGGGGTGCTCTCTGAGGAGGGCCTGCTGGTGTATCTGCACGTGCTCCAGACTTTCCTCTCCCAGTTGCCTGCCTCCCCTGCCGGCGCCAGCTCCCACGACTCCACCAGCGACTCTGAGGACGAGAGCGAGGAGGCCGACAAGCCCGCCAGCCCTGTAAGTCCACACCAGGCCCTGAGACACACCGGGAGCCTCTCTGGCTCCCTGACCCCAGGGCCCTTCCTCACACCCACCACCCTGCGTGGGTTTCTCTGTGTGTGTGAGGGGGGACGTGTCGGTGTGTAGCTTGGTCTTAGCTAAGTCAGGTCATTTGTGTATTAATTACTGCTCAGGAAGCATTTCCTGCACGTGAGATTGTTGAGCCCAAGGTGAACTCTCCTTCCTGTCCTGTGAGCCCTGCTGGGCGTGGAAGGCATGTCAGGATTACTTTGGAATGCGTGGTCACATCTTTAAGCTCCCCTTCCTCCTTTTCCCTGATGTTAGGGAGTGAGCCCAGGGCTCTGCAGCTGAACTTAGTATCCCAGCCCCCTTTGTTCTGTTTTACTGCAAGTCATACAGGCATTATAATCATGGACACCCATGACATTGTGTTTGCTTAGATAGAAACCTTAGGCTGACCATTTTTTCCTCCTAATTGAGATGGCACGAGGTGAGGCTATAACAGGCTGCTGGGTTTTGTTCTCCCTCTGGAGTCTCGTACTGACACTGCTCACTTGAGAGTGGTCTGGGTGGTCTGGGTGGAAGAAGACTTCAGTGTCTGTTGACGTGAGGGTAGGTCAGTACTGTCCTTCACCAGACAGCTTTTTCAGCCGGAGGGGAAGAGCAGCACAGGGTCACTGCCAGGGTCACGGCTGGTTGAGGGCTCCTACGAAGAAGTGAAACTGAGTTTTTTGGTGGGTGCTGATAATGTCTCATCTGTCAAGACTCAGAATTGTGCACCAAAATATGGATTCCGTTGTAGAGTCAACTAAAGAATGAGGTCTGTAGATAGAATATAGGTAAAATTTTTGGTTTTAGAAGAAAGTAAAATTTTTAGGTTGCCTTCCACAGAATCTATGAAAACGGAGATTTATGTAAACTACTGCCCGTATGACAAAGAGGGCATAGGCTGTGTTAGCAAGGGAGGCGGCAGGCACTTCCTCCTCTGCTGGACGTTGCCGCAGGGAAACTCTGTGGAGACCCCTAAGCAGAGGGAACCACAGGCCCGCTGGCTGAGAGTGTGCAGCTGACACTGACAGTGAGGCTGTTGGTGAGGGTTTTTTTTCTTGTTAAGTCTGTGGAAAAGCTACTATGCTTTACTTTTCCTCTTTTTTAATACGTAAGCTTTCAGGGCCTATTGATCACATGGCTTTGTGCTCTCTCTGATCCTCTTCATTTTTCCCCTGCCTGGGTCTTGTCCCTTCTCTCCTGCCCGCCTTGGGATGGAGGACTAGTGGCCACGTGGGAGCTAAGAGTCCTCCTTTTGTTTTTAGCCAGGTCTGCTACATCCTTTTCGCCTATGGCCTGATTTGGTTGTCTGAGGTTCTTAGGGGTCAGTTTGCCCTGAATAAACTTCCTTGTCCTTAGGATTCTGTGTAATCTGTTTACTTACATGTATAATTGAGTTTAAAATTGTACACTCCGGAACAGCGGTGCCCATGTGTATGGTCTGACATTCATGTTGCTCCTTAAAGACTCAGGTTGACAGGTGGAGTTTCGGCTTTTACTGTGAAGCAGTGTTCAGTTGACGCTGTTAAGTTTGGCCGAGTATTGTAAGTGATAAGACAAGCTAGGCCTGATGTTTCCAGCTGTGGGCAGGAGGAGGAACCTTTGGAGTGCCTTACCCACAGGAGCTGCATGCACAGCCCAGGGCTTCTCTCAGCAAACCACTAAAATGGTGAAGGCTAAATTTACCACGAACGCCCTTTGATTTAAAAAAAAAAAAAAAAGTTGTTTGATACTTTTACTTACTTTGCTTAAAATAATCTCTGATAATTTAAAATGGAAATGCCCTCTGAAAGTAGTATGGATTTACCATGTTTGCTGTCTCGGTACAACTCACTCTACCATGTATGAAATGAAGTTTTCATAAAATGTAAATACTAAGCCAGGTATGGTGGTACACGCCTGTCGTCCCAGTGACTCAGAGGCTAAGGCAGGAGCATTGCCATTTTGAGGCCAGTGGTCAAGTACCCTGGCTTAATACCCTGTGCCCACACTGCCCAAAAAGTCAATACTGAAGAAGGTCGTATTGGCAGGCAAAAACTGAATGTGACAGTTCTGTGTCATCCAGTGTATAAAACTGGCGCGAGCAGTGACCTAGAGAGGCTGCCTGTAATGTCCGTGGTCTCGGGTGTTCCCCATTTTCTCCTGGAAAGCGTGATGTTGGGGGCAGGCGAGTTCTAGCAGTGCCCGCCACTCAGCAGGACTTGTGTGTTTCAGGAGGACGGCAGAGTCTCTGCCCCATACATCACCGAGGAATGTCTGAAGAAGCTGGACACGAAGCAGCAGACCAGTGCCCTGCTGAACCTGGTGTGGAGGGACTCGGCCAGCGAGGAGGTCTTCACCCGGATGGCCTCCATCTGCCACACGCTGATGGTGCAGCACCGCATGATGGTGCCCAAAGTCAGGCAGGTCTCTCTGGGGTCCGTGTGCAGAGCCAAGCATGCCCTGGCCAGGGCGCAGGTCCCCATCAGTTCAGCTATGTAGAAGATGGAATTTTTTTTTTTTTTTTTAAACCAACTAATACTGTTGGCATCTTTCCTGGCCCCATACATGCTGCCTCAGCAAGTCAGGTCACATCTGATTCTGTAACACCTGCAAACGAGAGTGTAGACCAGGCTACCTGTCTTGAAAGTTGGACGCAGACCTTTGTGACAGAGCCAGTATGTGAACATTTCTTCTTGGGCTGTTTTCATAACAGCTGGTTTATCAGGTTGCCCTTGGTAGTTTACTCTATAGGTAAATGTTTGTTTTACAAAGCTCTGAGATAAACTTTTGGTTGGGACTAAAACAGATGCCCAACTTTTTTGTAAAGGTGGTTCATTTGAGCTTAGATGGTCTCAGCGGTGGTCCTAAGCTGTTTCTTCCCATTTGGAGTGACAGTGGCTGGTTGGGCTGTGTCTTCCACTTGGAGTGACAGTGGCTGGTTGGGTATCTGAGAAACAGCTGGGTGTAGTGCAGAGCAGAAGCAGCCGTTGTGCTGATGTCGCACAGGCAGGCTGCAGAAAGTACCACCTGTCAGTGGGACCTGTGCAGATTCCTGTCTCCCATGGAATTCTCTGCAAAATATCACCCTGTCACACACACAGAGCGGGTCCTGTCGGCCAGGAAAGCATTCTCTGGCAAGGGCCAAGAGAAAAGTGCACCAGCTGTCAGAGTGGCCTGGTGAACGTTCCCTGGCTCTCTGCTGCCCACTGCAGTGGGAGAGGCAGGGCACTGTGAACTGTGACCAGGTCATCCTTAGGCTCTGTACAGGCAGTTGCTGCAGAGCTGGGGGTGACCCTAAGCCAGGGCCTCCTTGCTCTCATGTGCCACAGAGCCTGCTGCTTTGGGTGGTGGCCAGTAGTTGACTCTGCACTGCCCTGGACTGAGTGCCCCAGTGAACTGCTTAGGGTGCTGAGTGGGTGGAGCCCCTTGTGTACCGACTGGACCTCATGGGCACAGCACCTATCTCTTCCAGGAAACCAGTATTGAGAGTGTTTCCAGAGCTCATGAAATAACACATAGCCTTGCTTTAACTTTTGTAGATTTTAACTCCTTTCAGATTTGATTTTTTTTTTTTTAAGTATTTAAAAGATGATTGACATATCCCAAGCTGGTAACTCATCCTCAACTCCTGTCTGGCTAATATCAGTTCATCATCTTTCTAAAGCTGGGGTTTGCAGTTTTAATTTCTGTTTTACATTGATTGTTAGTGTAAAAGATTGTAGAGTCCCATTTAGACTGGTATGCAAAGATTTCCAAGACAGATGTGTGCATGAAAAAGGAAGATTAAGAGATCAGTACTCATAATTACCTCCTTTTTGTGTAAAAAAGAGGGAAAGGATAAGAGTATCTGATGGTATTTGTTTAGAGAAACGCACAGAGTGGGCACTAATGAGCATGTGTGTGGAGGTCTTCACAGCCCTACTGTCTCTGTGCTGCTTGAATGTGGGTGAAGTAAAGTAAGTTGCTAGCTGCTGTTTTCATTTGTTTTTTGAGGTGCTGGGAATGGAACCTGGAGCCTGTGTTGAGCCACATCCCCAGTCCTAGCTTCTTTATTTGAGAGGACATTGCATGTCTTGTTATTGGACTTGTGAGTCTGAGGAAAATCTGGATTTAAAGTTATTTTTTCCTTGTACTGGGAGGGCAGTGCTTGGCAAGCATGCAGGAGGCCCTGGGTTCAATCCCCACGCTGCAAAAAATATATTACTGCTTAAAAATGTGACTAGATCCTAGATGGTTCCTTTGTGGGATGGGTCCAGGAGGACACTGTCCAAGTCCCCCAGGTCTAGTGGCAGCAGGGTTTTCAGGCAGGGACCTGAGGCAGCCTGTCTGAAAGTGCCCACTGGGGGGCTGTAGCCCGAGTGCCTCCTGTGTCGTTCTGTGGGCCAGTGGGAGGTGCGCCACTCTGAGCTGAGCAGGGCCTCAGTGGCCTCATGGGCGGGCTGGGTGTGGCGTTCTACATTCTTTTTTTTTTTTTTTATATATATATATATTTTAGTTGTTGGCAGACCTTTATTTTTATTTATTTTTATGTGGTACTGAGAATCAAACCTAATGCCTCATATATGCCAGGAAGTGCCCCACCACTCAGCCCCAGCCCCACATTCGACATTCTTCATCCTTCCTCTCTCGGCCCTTCCACCCACTTCCTCCGCAGATGCTCCTCTCCTGCCTTCTCTTTCACTCCTGGGTTTCTTTGGGGTCTCCTTCGTGGGTTCTCTCTCTGTCTCAGTGTTTTGAAAGCTTTCCTTCTTTTTCCTTTACTTTTTCAGCCTTTTTCTTTCAGTTGATTTTCAAGGTGATGTCTTTCACATAACAGCTTCACCTGGGTTAGGTCGACTCTCCGGGTTCTCTTTAGCCTGCTGACACCTTGGTGCTCCAGCTTCATGGAGAGGTAGAGGGAGGGACCTGTTCCCATACATCCACACACCTCCCTGAGGCCCTCCATCCGTCCTGTGCTGGCGAATGTCCCCGTCATTCATGGTGCCGTCTGTGCCCAGTCCTGGAGCCACAGTGCCTTGCACATGAGTTAAGCACATGCAGGGACCCTGCAGCATGCCTGGAGCAGGCCCAGCCTCTCAGGAAGTCCCTGGGCCACGCTGTCCTGGGGAGTGGACTTAGACTTTCTTCCAGCAGTGTCCTGCCTGCCTTCTGTCTGCCACACTAGATTGTTGGAAGTAAAGCCACCTTGCTTAAACCTCACGGTGACTCCCTTTGCTTTCAGAAACACTTCCTATTCCTTGGACTGTGCATTTTTAGCAGAGCCTTTCATACCAGATATTTGGAGTCACCTCTGACTTGACCTGTGGCTCAGGCTGCTTTTCCCAGCCTTGCTTGATCTCTTGGTTTTCGATCACCCGTCCCACTTCTCCTACCCTCTCCTTTTACACCCACGGGTGTCTGCACCATACCTCTGCCCCTCGTCCTGGTCTGTCCCGGAAGAGATGGCCTGGCATGTTCTTCTAGGCCTGACTGTTTGCTCTAGCAACAGGTCTAAAAGCTTTGAAACAGAGTATTAAAGGTATTGTTTGAGGGGCCAGGACAGTTGGCACCATAATTTGCCTATAGTTCTTATATAAATACATCAAATCAAGACATCCCAGATCAATTCTATATGTTTGATTCCCCCCCCCCCAACAAAAACTAGTAGAATGAGCCAGCGTAGGAGCACCTGGTGCTGCTAATCACACTTTGGAGCTGTGTGCCCTGCACAGGGGCTATGTGTGCCCAGCACAGTGGATGTCTAGCAACAGCAAATGGTCTTTTACTCTTGGTTTACAAGTTCATGGTTTTTTGGTTTGGGGTTTTTTTAATTTGTTTTACATAGTTGTACAAGTTCATGTTTCATGCTTTTAATAATGTAGGATAAAATGATTATTAATAACTTGAATGGACAAAAATAGATTTCTTTCATTGTATATGCAGAATTAAATATTATATATTGATAATGTGATTTATAAAAAACATTTATAATGATTTTAAAGATGTACTGGAGAAAGAAATAAATTTATTTCTTTGCCGTTGATTTCATGGTTGCTTTTGTTAATATTTTCAGTATAATGAATGGATTTAATCAACTATTGATCATGTTAAAATTTGCATTCTTTCGTGAAGGTCAAATAAAACTAACGAGTATTTTATTTTATTTGTACTGCCACCTCCACAGCCCTTTTTAGTTGTTATTTTGAGACAGGGTCTTGCTAAGTTGCTTAGGTTCTCACTAAATTGTTGAGGCTGATATCACACTTGTGATCCTCCTGTCTCAGCCTCCTGAGTTGCTGAGATTATAGGCAAGCCACATCTAGCCAACATTCCTTCCTAAAAATCATATTTTCCTACCTATGTCTTACTGTGAATTCATGTTACACATGTTGAGATTTTTTTTTGACCCTTGCATTAAAAAAAAAAAAATGTTCATAGGAGATATTTTCTGATGATGCCGCTATAACTGGAACATGTCTCCTGTCACAGTGCAGCACTCAGCCCAGAGCCAGTTCAGAGTCCAGCTCTGCCCATTCTTCAGAGTTCTCCAGTCTCTAATTGGTGTGATAGAGGAAATGCTGTTAAAAACTTCTTAGTTTTAAAATGTCTTTTTATATAGAAATAATTTTTGAGATGTTAAACTTATTTTTTGTGTTTGTTTCAGGACAGTGACTTCAGTCGGTCATTAGGTAGAGATTCTAAGTGCATACCATTAGTGTCCCTGTGAGCAGGAGACCATGTCACAGCATGTTGGGGGAGCAGCCTCAGCCTGTGTGGGTGCCTCAGGCTGCCCCGCCGGTGGCTCTGCGCCAGGGTCATGTCAGACGGGAGCTCGCTGCGAGGTCACTGTGGCTGTGTTCTTAATTGGGCCTTGTCTTCAAGTACAGCTTTCCTTTACAGGAAGTGCATTGACTGCCTCTCTTTGTCCCCCACTCCCGTTTCTTTTCAGGCTTCTCTACAGTTTGGCCTTCAATGCCAGGTTTCTGCGGCACCTTTGGGTCCTCATCTCTTCCATGACAACACGGATGATCACAGGGTATGTACTGCACCTGCTCACCTGTGGGCCTCCTGCTGTGGCCCCCATGCCTGACACAGTGTGGCAGGAGGGCGTTTGGAAGTGCTCGGCTTTGTTGTTTTAGAGGAAAAATTCTGAATGGTCTTAATTTCACACACACCAAAATTAGTGCCTTGTTTTACAGTTATTTTTATGCATTATTAAGAGTAGCTCAGTTAATAGAGTGCTTGTCTCACATGCACAAAGCCCTGGGTTCAATCCCCAGCACCACCAAAAACAGAATATGTCTTTATCCTAGTCATTTTAAACTTCTTTGTTCCATGTGAATTTAGTATGCTTTTTTTTTTTTTTTAAAGAGAGTGAGAGAGGAGAGAGAGAGAGAGAGAATTTTTAATATTTATTTTTTAGTTCTCGGCGGACACAACATCTTTATTTTTATGTGGTGCTGAGGATCGAACCCAGCGCCCCACCCACGCCAGGCGAGCACGTTACCGCTTGAGCCACATCCCCAGTCCTTTAGTATGCTTTTGACAATGCCTGTGTAGATTTGAAGCAAATTTAACATTATGCAGTACAGAAGTTGATTTGTAAAACTTCTTGAAATAATTTGATTTTTACATGTGAATGATTATATAACTTGAAAGCCAGAATCTTTATCTACATATTTTGAAATGTATGTATAACAAGGGAAAGTTTCATGTTTAAAGGTATTTCCTAGTGTTAGGAATACCAGGGTGCTTCAAGATATCAAGCATGTGCTTAGAAGCCGGTGGGCAAGGACAGCATTACTTGTGCCAGAGGCAGAGCCTCCTAAGCTGGTGGCAAGCACCTGGGTGGGCAGCCCACCTGCCTTTGTCCCTGATGCAGTGCTTCCCCTTGCCCTGATAGGAAGAGCTGGGGTTCCAGTCTAGTCAGCAGATTTTAAAGTTGGGGTGGGTAAAGGGAAGGTCTGCAGTTACAGTGCTACATTTGGGTCCAGTTAAGACTAAATGCTGTATCATGAAAATGGACCACCTAACTTCCTGTTCTCGGGAGTTGGGCATGGTGGCCACACCTGTAATCCCAGCTACTTGGAGGCTGAGGCAGGAAGAACAGAAATCCAAGGCTAGCCTCGGCAACTTAGAAAGGCACTTTCTCAAAATTAAAGCAAGCCAGGCACCGTGGCGCATGCCTGTAATCCCAATGACTCCGGAGGCTAAGGCTGGAGGATCACGTGTTCAAAGCCAGCTTTAGTAAAGGCGAGGTGCTTAGCAACTCGGTGAGACCCTGCCTCTAACTAAAATACAAAACAGGGCTGGGGATGTGGCTCAGTGGTCAAGTGCCTCTGGGTTCAATCCCCGGTACAAAAAAAAAAAAAAAAAAAAGCAACCCCTGGGAGCCTACTGCAGCCCACACTGTGCTGCAGAGTTTCTCCCCAGTCAGAGTCTCGACTGCTCTGGCTGCACTGTGATTCAGGAAGGGACACACGTGACTCAGTTATTGAACACTAAAATGCAACTGCATGTCCTGCTAACTGGCCGATGAGGACAGCAGTCACTGACCAACCACCAGCTGGCATCTGGCTCCTTCTGTGCAGGGCAAGAATGGAAGGAAGAGTTGGTTTTTCATATACACGAGAGGTTGGTGGGTTGGGGTGAGGGTCTGGGATTTCTGCACTCCATTCCTCTGCAGTCCAGTTTGGTCTGTAGCATGTGGGTGGTGTGCAGCAAGACCCTGTGCTGAGATGTGTGCCTTTCAGTCAGTCCCTGTCAGCCCCTGAAAGATTGGAACTGGGATTTGGTCATCTGCACGAACTGTGCTTCCTAACAAAGGGGATCGTCACTGTGGACAGCATCACTGTCCTGCTTTGCTTTTATTTAATCTTAAGCATCTGTGAGGAAAAGAGAGGGTTTGTTTTGTTCTTGTTTTTTTCTTCTTCATTGGTTGGCTTTAGTTTTTGGTCTCTGGGATTGAACCCAGGGGTGCTTTACCCCTGAACTACATCCCCACCCTTTTTACTTTTTATTTTGAGACAGGGTGTGTGATCCTCCTGCCTCAGTCCTCCCAGTTGCTGAGATCACAGATGTGCACCACAGTGCCTGGCAGTAGGGAGTTTTTAGTGGTGACCCCACATCTGCTGAAACTCAAGAAGGTGGAGTGGTTTATCTTGAGCCATACTTGAGCACCTACAGACAAATGAGAGCCACGGAGGATACCCTGATGTCTAGAATATTTCTGTCTGAAATAGGAGGCTTTGAATATGTGCCATTGTGCTGTGGTGCCAGGCAATTTCAGCCACTCCTGCCTGTGTCAGCCCTGAGAGCCTGGGTTTTCATGAGTGACAGGTTTACTTAGGGCCGAAGGACACTGAGGATTGTTAGGACAGGAAATTATCATTTCCCAGTGAGTATCCCCACTTAGCAACAGAGACACCACCAAGGACTGCCTGATTTGTTTATGGCATTTGTCTCTTGGTGAGGAAATGGAGTCCTTGTGTATGAAAGAAAAATGAGATATTGTTAATTATATTAAATTAATAATATTTTATAAGGTGATAAAGTTATATGGGTTTTTGAAAACAATATTTCTAAAAAGGCAGTTGAGAACTTCTTTTATTCAATTTATTCACATAAAGTCCTCTCAAGAACTGTCCTGTATATTGATATCTTCCTATTATATATGTTTCATATTTGCTGTCAAGAATAAAATTTTAAATGAAATACATAAATTTTTTGAATGTGTGGCACTGGGGATTGAACCCAGAGTCATTATGTCACTGAGGCACATCCCCAGCCCTTCTTATTTTTTATTTTGAGACAGGTCTCTAAGTTGCCAGGCTGGCCCCACACTTGTGATCCTCCTGCCTCTGCCTCCTGGGTCCTTGGGATTACAGGCATGCGCCACCGCACCTGGCTGAAGTACACAATGTTTTTGAGAGAGGCACTGAATTTAATTTGAAAATAGTTTTGCAACCAGACTTGCACAGCAGAGTCCTGAGGGAATGTGTTGAGAGCTCTGAGACTTGGGCCTGAGACCCTTCTGCCCTGCAGCTGGGCTAGCTAGGCACAGCCAGCGTGTCTAGCTACTTGTCCCAGTGAGCAACCGTTTCAGCGCATCAGACATTTTTGCGAGTGATATTTTTATTCACATACTTCACCTTAAATACTTGCTGTTGGAGTTGGACCCCGGGTGTCCTCCTTGTCAGGTTTCAGGAACTCACAGCCAGCTGGCTGCCCTTTTCTGGTGGGCATCCCTCTACCAGAGCCTAACGCCTAGGTGCTCTGTCCCATGTGCTCAGCATGTGCAGATAGGCCAGCTATCTCGAGTAGTGCTCAGGATTTTAGGCGCTCGTCCACTTGGTAGGCAGCTTATGTAGAAGGCAGGAAACTATTTAAGGTGCTGCTGGGTCCCCACAGATAGTGTGCAAACCTTCATTCTGAGGGTAGAAACAGGGGGCAGGGATTCGTCCCTGACAGTAATTCAACCAGCTTTCCCAAGTTATAAATCAGTGTCTTTTCCATTTCTATAAATCATGGACTTTTAATCTGCTCATAAGTTTTCTGAGATGGACCCTGGGTCAGAGAGATCTGAGTCTGTGTTTACAGCAGGAAGCATGGTTGTTTCATCGTGCCCCAGCTGCAGGTCCCCACCACACACGGGCCGTCTTTACCCAGTCAGAAGGACCCCTTCCTCTTGCTGTCCTCATGGGGCTAAAGAGAACAAGTGAGTGCTGGTTGATCCCCAGGGGTTCACATGACCCACATGGTGTCCCTGGAGCATGGTTCTGGAGCCGTGCACACAGGACTCTGAGCGGGACTGAGTGAAGTGGGCCCAGCACTGCTTAGACTCAGGAAACTGCCCGCCTGGCTGCTGTACTCCCCTAAATAGTGTGTCCTCCTAAGTAGTATCAGTTATTTTTGTGGTTTTTCATTAAGTGGCCAGGAAACTAAAAGGTACTGACCATTATTTTTACGAATATCACCTAAACGTAGGACATTAAATTCTTTTTTCTTCTGCTTGTCAGCAAATTTTTTGCTGAACGCCACTATGTGGGTAGTGCTGCACAAGGCCTGGTGGGGAGTCCTTCTGGAGGTGTGAGGGCCGGGCTGGGGACAAAGCCAGGGTTGTACAGTTAAGTTAGCCTCTGCCTTCCCTTTGACGGTAAGGTACGATTGCCATTCTCTGTCCGTTTTTGTGTGTCCCCACTGCGTTTTATTTTGGATGGATGGCTTTCCTCCCTTAACTCGCGGATTGACTGATTGTCCTGCCCAGCGTCAGTGCCTGGCCTGGTATGTCTGCCATGTTCGGGCGTGCAGAATGGCAGCTGGCCCTGTGGACCTGGTCCTGGCGGATCTCGCCATGTCAGGGAGGCGTGAGGGTGGTACCATGTAGGTTTGCTAAGCCAGGCGAATGGGCCTGCGAGGAGACATGGAACTGTTACTAAATGCCCACCAGTTGAAGAACTGGACTTGCAGAGGGGCAGGGAGAGACTCCCACTGAAAGATATGGACTCACTGAACAGGTCAGAGCTCTTCAGAGTGGTAGAGACCTGCCTTCCCTAAAGGCTGCCCCACCACTGTGCCACCTCGGTGCTTGCTTGGCTCAGAGGGGGCCAGCAGGAGAGGAGTGGGGCTGGCAGTGCACAGGGGCACTGAAATGAGCCAGCCGAAAGCAGAAACTGCAGCGTGGAGCTGTTTGGAAAGTTCCCGATGGTGGGAGCTCCGTGAGTCTCTGGACCTCTGCTGACTGCCAAGTGGAGAGGAGGCCGTGGTGCTCCTGGTAGGAGGGAAGTCCACGTCACCCTCCCAGCGCCCTCTCCAGGGCCTCGGCCTTGGGCTGAGTGCCCCCTGGCAGGAGGAGCAGTCCTGAGGGAGAGCCAGGTCTGTACCCCTGACTGGCCGTGTTGCCCCAGTGACTTTGCCTTGCCTTCAAGTCATTTTACTATTAATGTAGTTTTCATTTGTCTAATATCATTTCCTAATTAGACCCCAAACTAAACCTGTGATTTTAAAATAACTGGATAGCCCTTTTTCTCCCTGTCTCCACCCCAAGGTCGATGGTGCCGCTGCTCCAGGTGATATCCAGGGGCTCTCCCATGTCCTTCGAGGACTCGGGCCGCATCATCCCGCTCTTTTACCTCTTCAGCTCCCTCTTCAGCCACTCACTGATTTCCATCCACGATAATGAGTTCTTCGGCGACCCCATAGAAGGTGAGCGTTCTGAGGAGCTCCTTGGCTGCTGCCCGGAGGCTGTCAGTCTTCTCAGAGAGTGGGCAGCTTCCAAGCCTTCGCAGTGTGCATGTTATGTTGAGAGAGGGGAAAGGGGGCTGGTTGGAAACGGGGGTGTTTGCAGTTGTAGGGCAGAGGCGGTCGTCCATGATGCCCTTCACGCTGGAGGAGCTGGTGGCCCTGTCCCGCTGCCTGCGCGACGCCTGCCTGGGCATCATCAAGCTGGCCTACCCGGAAACAAAGCCCGAGGTGCGGGAGGAGTACGTCACCGCCTTTCAGAGCATCGGTGTCACCACCAGCGCTGAGATGCAGCAGTGTATACAGATGGAGCAGAAGCGTTGGATTCAGTTGTTTAAGGTATTCCTGGGGCTAAGTAAGCCTAGATTTGTTTTTGGCCTGATTGATTTCAGAAGAGTAGAAATACAGATTTGTTTCAGGCATGTTTCTTAATTTACAAAACTTTTTAAGAAAAGTTACCTTTATTTTTATATTTGCCTCATTTTAATTCCTTGTTTTTGATATTGTCACATGCATCTTGTAAATTGTCAAAGAACTTTCTTTGATTAGATAAGGTATAAATGAAAATTTTTTAAAGTTTTCTCTTTTTTTGTACCAAGGATCAAACCCAGGGACACCTAACCACTGAGCCATGTCCCCCAGCTGTTTTTTGTAGAGGCAGGGTCTTGCTGAGTTGCTTAGGGCCTTGCTAAGTTGCTGAGGCTGGCCTCAACTTATGATTCTCTGCCTCATGCCTCCCAAATCTCTGGGATGATAGGTGTGTGCCACTGTGCCTGGATAAATGTTTTCCTTTTTATTTTTCACTAATAGATCTCAAACAGCTTTACAGTTTTTCATCTTTTTAAAGGCAGAGTAACAAAGGTAGGATTGGTCACTCATTTTTAATGCTAGGCGCATATGAATCATGCTAAGATGAGTCGTTCTCACACGCAGAAAGTGGGGGCATGTTCCTTTGCTGGGTGCTGGCTGGGAACCAGCACCACTGGGAGTGTCACTGCTGTGGCGGGGAGAGGGAGGGTGCTGCCTCGTCAGCAGCAAACGCCCCTCGTCAGCTGAAACTGCTCATTAACGGAGGGCGGGCAGACGTGGTGCACTTCCCAAATTGAGTGCTGGATTTACAGCTCCTCTCCCACCAGCGACCCCGCGCCCGGCAGCGCTCAGGCAGAGCCATCGACTGTCCCTCCAGGTCTTTTATCACTGCTTTTGTCAAGCTATCTATTTAATTGAAAGAAGTTAATTGAATGAAAATGATCAACTAAGCTTGTATTAATACTGCTAATGGAACTTTCTTCTTGGCCATGTTTGGAGGAAGATGTCAAGCTAGACTTTAGGAAAGGCCCATTAATGCTTGCACTTAACCTGATGGGCTAATTAAGGAATGCTTATTCATCCTACAAGTCCAAGAGTCTCTCTGCAGCCCATTCTGCCTGATTTTACAACACATTTCACTTAGGAGCATGAGCATTAGCAGCAGTGAAAGTAACTGATAATGTTTTGATTGCGTAAATACAGGGCTAATGCATCATTGAATTCATAATTTGAACAGATGGGTGTGATGCATGTTTGCACACTTTTTTTTAATTACTTATCTCTGTCTCTAAGTAGATGTTGAAGTTCACATGTTGAGCCCTTAATATATCCTTTCTTAAAAGATTGACGGTTATGTGATTTTTCCAAGTTAAAAATAAGCTCTCACCTATTCAGGACTTATAATTGTTGTGGGAGCTTCATCTGAATAAGAGCGATAGGGTGGCGTATGTGTTTTCCTTTTAGGTTTTAATTGAACTCTGGGATCTTTGCTGGAAACGCTTTCCCTCACGTGGGAGACCAGGCTCCGTGCTTGTGCCAGATGATTCCGTTGTTTTACAGCACCTCTGGAGAGTGTCATAGTTTCCTATGACAGGCTTATCTTTCAGGACATAGAAATCTCTGTATTTAATAATGCTATAGTAGTTATTTTCTACCCTGGCCCTATTTTGTTTTGTTCAAGCATTAAATTAAAATTTTGTTGCAGTGACTTACTGCCACTTCGTTAATCATTGAAGATTTTAGGAATTAGTGAAGAGATCACTGGTTTTTTGGTTTTGTTTGGTGCTGGGACCAAATGCAGGTCCTGTGCATGGTGGGCTAGCACTCTACCACTAGCTATACCCCCAGTCCTGAAAGTTCACTGTTTTTGGCATCCAGTTGCTTTAGAATTGAAATCATTATCACCAAGACCTCTTGGGCTAAGAATAGACTCATTTAAAGGATTCCTGGGTTTTTTTGATGGAAAATCCCACCCCAAATCATTTTATACTTCCTGCTGTTAAGCCAGTCCTTAAAAATGATAAAAATCAAGGCATAATCCATAATCAAGCTATTAGGTTTTCTAATAAAACAACAACAAAAAAATGACCTTTATTATGAAATACTCAGCAGCACTTGCCCCAGAGTGGGTCCTCATTCTAGGCAGTGTTCCAAGCTTTGCCTCTGCCCATGCGCTTCCCACAGTGATTCTGTATAGAAAAACACTCATCCCCCTGGATAGCGGTGCACAGCTGGCAGTAGGTAGAGTCAGCTGCTCTTCCACATTTGCCCTCTGAAAACCAAAATGTAATTTTACCAGCACTTTTTAGGTATTATAGGGCCCAATCCAAATTGGAGTATCCAAGGTAGAACCAAGTAGCAAGGTGAGCACGCTTGGCCAGCGACTTGCAGCCTACCCCTGACTTTGACAGAACTGCATGCAGATGAGGCCTGACCCTTCTACACCAACCATTTTCATTTTTCAGCTGGTGATGGTCCTCCTGAACTAATTTGTGTGAGAGGCTCTGGTGACTGGTCACAGAACATAGAATTTTAAGTGGATAGAGTCATCTTTCTTTGTCACTAGAAGAATTGAGGTCAGTTTCTAAGCCCTGAATTGACACTGCTAAAACAGTTTATGCATTTATCAAATTTATAAACTCCTCTTGAAGTGTCATTTATAGCTGTAATCACCTTAGCACTGGAGTAGACGGAGCTGTGCTGGCCGCCTTCGTGGGTGCCCCTGCATGCAGGAGGAGCCACCCAGCACTGTGGCCCACAGATGAGTCCTCGCCCTCCCTCTCCATGCTGGTCCGCTGGTAGAGCGCTGTGGTGTCCGTGACTCTCACTTCCTTGGTGTGATCCGTTTGCATTTTTCTGGGGTTTTGTTTTTGGTTTTGTTTTTAACTTTTTTTGTGTTACGGGGGTGGTTACCAGGGATTGAACTCAGGGGCACTTCACCACTGAACCACATCCCTAGCCCTATTTTGTATTTTATTTAGAGACAGGGCCTCACTGAGTTGCTTAGCACCTCACTTTTGCTGAGGCTGGCTTTGAACTCGTGATCCTCCTGCCTCAGCCTCCTAAAAGGCCCCTGGGATTATAGGTGTGCATCATCACTCACAGCTTTTTTAAAACTTTTTTAATACAGGAAAAAATTAAAGCAACAACAGTATGCTAACTACATTCCCTGCCTGCTGCTATTAACACTCACTGTTAAAAAGAAGGCAGAGCCTTCTACCATACTTTGCTCTTGAAGAGCTGGACCATATCCTCCCCTGTCTTGGAAGGCTGGTTTGTTGATTTTTATTTTGGGGGTGGGTGGGTTACTGGAGATTGAACTCAGGGGCACTCGACCACTAAGGCACATCCCCAGCCCTATTTTCTATTTTATTTAGAGGCAGGGTCTCACTCAGTTGCTTAGTGCCTCGCAGTTGCTGAGGCTGACTTCAAATTCTCTATCCTCCTGCCTCAGCCTCCTGAGCCGCTGGGATTATAGGTGTGTACCACCATGCCCAATGATTTTTATTTCTTGACCACTAATTAAGCTGTATACTTTAAGAAGTAATTTTGTAGTGTTTTAAACACATACTGGAGAATATGTTATCTTTTAAGATCTATCACTTTTCATGTGCAAGGCTCTGGGTTTGAGCCCCAGTATTACAAAAGCAACAAACAACAAAATTCCATGTATAATAATTTTTTAAAATATTATTTTTAGTTGTTGATAGTTATTTTATTCATTTATTTTTATGTGGTTCTGAGAATCGAACCCAGTGACTCACATGTGCAGGAAGAGCCCTCTACCACTGAGCCACAACCCCAGCCCCCACATATAGTAACATCTGTTTGTTTGTTTATTTATTAGTTGAAGTTGGACACAATACCTGTAATTCATGTATTTTTATGTGGTGCTGAGCATCGAACCCAGGGCCTCGCACATACTAGGCGAGCAGTCTACCCCTGAGCCACAACCCCAGCCCCGCCACATAGTAATTTTAAACAGACAATAAATAAAGGCCTTGCGACGTCAGTAGTCCCTGGGTCATCTGACCATCTATGCGCCGACTCAGCCCATGCAAGTGGTCACAGAGGGTCCCTGTCCCCACAGTGTCACTGTAATGAGGAAAATAGGCATTCACCGTTACTCTGATGACGGCCGTACTGAGGGCTGGAGCTGTGGGCGAAACGCTGAACGTGCATGTTCTTAGTCGTGCCACTGGTGTTCCTGGGGTCCGCTTTGATGGGCTTTCTGTGGTGGAGTCAGCTATGGGAAAGAGTCTCACTTGCTCTTTTTGCCTCAGTGTGCATTTTCTTGAGTTCCTGTGAATGAAGTGCTGCTGAGTATGCTTAGTTTTGAGTCTCTTGAAGAATCAGCCATGCTGACTGGGTTTGTCTTTATTACACGGTTTGGGTTTTGCTTAGCAGATCTTACACATCATATGGAGACGATGTAATTTCCTCTCCCGATTGCCTTTCAAAACTTGGACTGTGGGGGCTGGGGTTATGGCTCAGTGGCTGAGCGCTCACCTCACATGTGTGTGGCACTGGGTCGATCCTCCGCACGCATACAAAAATAAATAAGACAGATATTGTGTCTATCTACAACTAAAAAATAAAAATTAAATTAAAAAAAACTTGGACTGTGTACTTACCTTTTGGTTGCAATAGTGTAAACACCAGTTGTTTCATTCAGAAGTGTCATAAGAGGAACTGCATAACAGTGTATGCATTTCTAAGTGTTGAGTAATTTGTTACTTTCTGAGCATTTATGTAATCTAAGGTTTGGGGATTTTGTCTTCGTATTGCGGTGCTGGGAACTGAACCTAGGGCCTTATGCCTGCTGGGAAGAGACAGCAGTTAGTACTGACCATGCCGTGGGTCAGAAAGAACCAGCGCTGGGCCTCCAGAGCTGCAGGAGAAGGTGTCATCAAAGAGCACCGCAGGGTCCAGGAATGGCCAACTCCAGGTCGGCCCTGATGCCGGCCTGAAGCTGGCTCTGTACTCAGAAAGGAAGTGCTGCTGTGGTATCAGGGTAGGACTTAAAATGCCACCATGTAGAAGCCCCATCTCAATTGGTAGAATATCCACCAGTTAAAAGCCAAATTCTAGATCTTGAGAGGCTTTCCCCATTGTAGTTCCACCTGCATATCCAAAGTGCTCAAATGTTCCTTTTTCTCTGCCCATTGGTGGGTTATCCAAGCAGTGTCTTAGAGTGAGTGAAATGCAACCTGTCTGACCCATTTTCTTTGGGCACATAGAATTTCTGGCATGCCTGTATACCGGGATTTGTGCTTAATAAAGATAGCACTTGAGTCTCTTATCACAGGTACATGTTAACGTATGGAATTGTGGTGCTGTTTTAAAGGGGAAGCTGCATTGAAAATTGGTCTTGCTTATCCAGCGAATGTGTTCAGAAATTCTCACATCACTCTAGTTTTCTTCTGTGATTATTCCAAATTATATTTTATTTAATTGGAAGCAGTGTGTACACAAGCCTGGCCTTAACAGAAAATTCCATTATAATCTCTCTTTGACTCCATAGTAGTTGTATGATTGAATCCTGGTTATAGAGATTTAAAACTTTGGCTTTTCAGTTTGGGTGTTTGCCTTTATTACATGGTACTTTACTTGTAATAAAAGTGTAGTATAGAACTTGGGTCTCTTTTAGGTAGTGCTGTTAGAGCTCTTTAGTCATCTGCTGAAAAACTGACAAATAACTTCAGATCCCAGATCAGTGCTCAGGCACCTGCTGGGTGCCCTGTAGTCATCTGGGTTCTGTTCATAGAAGCTCCCTGTGCAGCCAGAGAGGAGCTTTGGCTCAGTGAGGAGCATGCTGCTCTTGAACTAAGCTGTAGGATGTGCCAGAGTCTGCCCGCCAGACCCCAGGGAGGCAGGCCACCTCCAGAGGCTCTGTGAAGGATGCCCGAGTTGTTTTCCCTGGAGATCCTGGGGCTGCCTGCCCCCAAAGCACCCCATACAGTGTTTCTCAGAAAGATAAGAAAAATTTTACACAGTGGAGAAAATTGAGCTGGCCTTCACTTTAATTCAGATAAACTGGTGTGTCCAGGTTTGTGTTGTAAAGTGTGATCACTGTCTCCGTGTGGCTTTTAAGGACCATCGTGTGTGCATGCTGTGGGGGGTCCTGTGTGTGTTGGCAGGTGACTGCTTTGTTTCTGCAGCTTTCCTGGCTCCCTGGCTGGTGGCCTCAGTGGCCTTCTCCCCTGCCCTGGTGGTGGGTGATAGCTGCTGGGCTGCTTGTCTGACCCAGCCCCTGTTCTTCTCTTTAGGTCATCACCAACCTAGTGAAAATGCTGAAGTCCAGAGACACCAGGAGAAACTTTTGTCCTCCAAATCACTGGCTGTCAGAACAAGAAGATATTAAAGCAGATAAGGTGTTATTAATAATCTCTTTACAACTTACGAGAGATAGACCATATCAGTTTTCTAAAGGAGCAGAGACAGACATAAGTATTGCTAAGATCCAGGTGTAAAGCAGGTCGTGTAAGATACTAGAGCACAGCCTTAGCAGAGGGTATCAGGTGTGTCCAGGGAAATTCCTGGCTGCGCTCACTGCAGACTCCTGGGGCTGGAGATGAAGTGCAGAGCGTAGAATGAGCAGGCGACAGGCCTGCTGAAGGTGTGGGCGTGGGAGAGCAGTTCAAGTGTGGTGTTCTCCTGGACGCCCACCTTCAGGTCCACCTCGGGGCTTCTTGCCGTCCCCTGAACAAGGCTGGGGCCCCTACAAAGAATTTCCCACCAAAAAGAAACCATCCTTGGCACAGCAGGGAGGACCCTCCAAGGGGATCTTGGGGTGTGAAGAGGGGTCAAAGGTCCCTTTTGGGCTCCTGCCACCCCAGGGACTCTGGGTGTCATTGAACACACTGCAGCACACTCACATTAGCATGCTGGAAAAAGAAGGAGCTGCCCTGTGGGGCATGGGTGTGGTCCATCGGGCGAGAGGGCGGGATAAGGCAGCCTGCTTAGGACAGAGGCCCAGCTCACTAAAATGAGTGGGAGCTGCTGGATCCTGTGTTGCTGACCTGGTCACCTCCAACAGGTCACCCAGCTCTACGTGCCCGCATCCAGACATGTGTGGAGGTTCCGTCGGATGGGGAGGATCGGCCCGCTGCAGTCCACCCTGGAGGGTGAGTGCTCCCACTGGCACTGCCTGCCGTGGCCGGGCCGTCGCGTCCCGTTTCCTGCCACAGCGCTCGTGCCTTCAGGGTGCAGTTCTGAGGCTGGGATGCACCATCGCTCCCCAGCCAGCCACCCTCAAAATCACCTCAGCTCCGGGTGCCGGGCACCTTCCCCAGGGCAGCTCCAGGCTGGCAGGGTGGTTCCCGTCCTGTGCTCACCTCTTCTGGAAGCCCCTAAGCAGAGTCCCCCTGCTGGGGCCGAGTGGCTGCCTGCGTCAGGCACAGCCTGGCCCCTGAGCTCAGCCTGTTCTGCCGTGGGTGTGCCTCAGGTTCTGGTCCACTTCTCAGCATGAGGAAGTCGGTTGTTTCTCCTTCAGTCTGGTGATGATGGACTCAGCTGCACTAAGCCATCTGTGGGCAGATTTTTATGTGAACAATCTTTTTTTTCCCACTTGAATAAATATCTGAAAGTGAGAATCCTGAGTTCTATGCCAAGTGTATGTTTGACTTTATAAGAAACTATGGAACTCGCTTCAAAGTGGCTGTACCACTTTGCACTCGGCCCAGCAGTGTCTGAGAGTTCCAGCTGTTCCATACGCCGGCCCACACTTGGAATTATCTTTTTTTTTTTTTTTTCTTAAACCTTTATCTTATTTATTGTTATGTGGTGCTGAGGATCAAACCCAAAGCCTCACACATGCTAGGCGAGCGCTGTACCGCTGAGCCCCAGCCCCGGGAATCGTCATTTTTAAAAAATCATTTTTAGCCGCTTATAAAGATGTGCCATGCTATCTTATGGTTTTAATTTGTATTTCCCAGCTGATAAATGATGTTATCTTTCATGTACTTGCTTTTTTTAATTACTCAGTTTGGGGAGTTTTAATATATTGGTTATAATTCCTTTATATACCTATATATGGAGTGTCAAAGAGACTCTTACTTAGAGCTTCTGATAACTGATGAGAGCGTTCAGGGTCCTCCTCTTCTCCGCAGTGAGCTCAGAGGAGCCAAGCCAGGGCTCCTTGTGCTGTGCACAGCTCTCCCTGGTAGAAAGTACAGCTGAGGCCCACAGAGCGCTTAGCCCAGCAGGTCGTCTGGCCTTCACCACATCCCCCTGCCCCCAGGAGAAGAGCGGGCTTATGCACAAGGCGCAGCGTCCTCAGATCTGCACTTGGCAGCCACACCAGCCAGTGAGATTCAGTAGCTGGTAAAGGCATCAATTGCTGCTTGATCCAGAGTCCTCATGTCAGATTGGGCTCCCGCTGGTGGAGCCGGGGAAGGCTCAGTTTTGACCCCACTCTGCATGGGCTCTGTGCATATGGCTGGACCCATCCCACAGGTTTTAGATTGGGCCTGGGGTGTGTTTGTGGAGCTGGAGCTAGACAGGCGAATTAATAGGTTATTTTAGTCCTCTGAAGAGTGGCTTTATGAATGCCGACTTTGGTAATGGGCAGTGGACATGGGAAGGATGAGATACACAGACCACTAATTCTTTGATGTGCCTGGCAGTGGGCCTGGAGTCCCCACCGCTGACTGTGTCTGAGGAGCGGCAGCTGGCTGTCCTGACGGAGCTGCCCTTTGTGGTCCCCTTTGAGGAGCGAGTGAAGGTAAGCCCCTGGATCCTTGGGCGTTAGTTGCAGTGCTGGGGCCTGTGCTTGCTGGGCAGTGGTCTGCAGGGAGCTGTAGCCCACCTTGCTTTCTTCACTGACAGGCTCTTCTCTGTGTTTTGTCCTGTTAGCATTAAGAATTAACACACCAGCAAAAACATCTTTGATTTCTTTGTTTACATTTTTTATTTTGAGAGATGATCTCACCAAGTTGCAGAGACTGGCCTTGAACTTGCAGTCCTCCTGTCTCAGGCTCGTTAGGCTCCCTCCTTGCCAGCGTTTTGGATTTATGTTGTTCTTATTAGGTTATAAGAGCCTGCAATAATTTTTAAGACCTAAGAGATACCTCTTTATACAGAATAAAACAATTTTCCCCTGAGTTATAACTGATCAAAGGATTGTTAACTAGAGAATTCTCATGGAGTCTAAGTGCATTTACTCTTCTGTCTTCACTATTTCCTATATTTTGCATTATTTTTAAAAATGCAAAATCTTGTGAGGAGATGCTTCTGTACATTCACATGAAAGCCAACCCTGTCACCAGCACTACTTTACAGAAATGGACAAGTGAACTTACATCCTTTCCAGATGATTCTCTAATGTGCAGAACTTCGTGTTTGTCTTTCCAGATTTAATTTAAATTTTGTATTCTGCCTGTGGGGGGGGGGAGTGGGGGTGTGTGTGGTGTGTGTGTAGTTGTAGTTGTTGACAGACAGCATACCTTTATTGTATTTGTTTTATGTGGTGCTGAGGATGGAACCCAGTGCCTCACACATGCTAGGCGAGTGCTCTGCCACTGAGCCCAGCTCCAGCCCTTCCCTGTGTTGTGAAACTTGGTAGAAGCCCCCAGGCTTGAAGAGGCTCTTTGTGGAGGCTGCATGCTGCCCGGGGCGACAGGAAGGTGCTCAGATGCGGCTGGTGCTTCCTCCCTTGGCCCCGCGCCACGGTCCAGCATCAGAACACTGTGTGAACAGCCTCGCTGCACAGACACACTGGCTCTCGCAGAGCCGTGCCTCCTTCCCCCACCACCTGAGCCTTCATGAAAGATTTATGAATGAAAATACAGCATGGGATGTTCAAAGTTTATTGTAAAATGGGGAAAAGCAGCAATACTAGAAATATAAATAGTCGTTTGTTGATAAAAATCTAGTATCTTGGCTGTTAAATTTCACTTCAGAATTTTTCTCTTTTATTGCTTGTTGTGTAATATCTCGAAACTTTCCCTGTTTTGTTGTTAGATCTTTCAGAGGTTGATTTATGCAGATAAGCAAGAAGTTCAAGGAGATGGCCCATTTCTGGATGGAATTAATGTCACAATAAGAAGAAACTATATTTACGAGGATGCTTATGACAAACTTTCCCCAGAAAATGGTATATATGATTCTGTGTGAGTGTTTGCTGGGGGGCAGGGCTGGGAACTGTGTTAGGAAACAGTGTTGTTAAGGATTTGTGCCCACCTCTTTTCCTGTGCTGACATGGTGGTGCCCACAGCACTGGGAGTCAAACCAAGGCCGTGCACGTGCTAGGCAAGTGCTCTCCATAATAGGAACTCCAACAGAAGCCTTTTAAATACTGGTCTTCAGGGCTGGGACAGAGCCCGGTGGTAGAGCACTCCCCTGCATGCACGGGGCCCAAAATACAAGAAAATACTGATCTTTTAAAGGCACAATACTCTCCCACACAGTACTGTTGTCTCTCTACTTTGCTACCTTTAATTCTAAAAACATTGGTGGCTGCAATTTACCTTCTGTGTTTTTATATAAATGCATGTTTATGTGAGTATCAATTATAAGTCACTTTAAGTGCGCTGAAATAAATGCTGTCATTCTCCCTATTTCTTTATAGAACCTGTGCTTCAGTGGTACTTCTGTTAGTAGAAGGGTTGCAGTACACAGGAGTCGGGGTTGTATTTGGAGAGTGAGGCCGTGCTTGGTCTTTAGTTACTGTGTGACCCTCACTGTTCAGTGCTACAGCTGTAACTTTGGAACCTCTTGTCCGTGACGCTGCGTGGCAGGGTGATGAATCACTGTGGAGAAATCAAAAACAGAGCTTGCACAGACCTGTGGTCGATGTAGGTTGTCCGATGGGAAGCAGCAGCTGCCTTGCCTTTGAGGCAAAGAAATGGAGGGTTTACCCTCCTGAGTGTCTGTTTTTGTGGCCCCGGGATCACACCCAGGCCCACGTGGTGCTCTGCCCCTGGCTGCACCCCAGCCCTGTGGTGATTCTCTGAGCTGGACTGAAGAGCTACTCTTGTTTCACTGTGGTGCCACTGGAAGGAAGCTGACCCACCGTCCCCTACTGCGTTCCCAGTGTTTTTCACATCATTTGCTCGTAACCCGCTAGTGTGACCTGAGGCCCGGTGAGTTCACGCAGTCTGAGCCGTGAACTCTGCCCACGTCAGGTCTTTCTTGCCGTGGATGTTGTCTTTCAAATCCTACATGTGAGGTGGAACGAGGCGCCCTGCCTGCTGGTCTAACTGAGTCTGGGTGGACTGGAGGGGAGCACACATTTGAAAAAGCTGCCGTCCCCTCGCGGGGACCCCCCAGTGCCCTTACAGGTCGGTGGCATGGTTCTGCATCATGTCGTTTCATTGGCAGAGTCGGTGCTTCTGTCCCTGACTCAGGTGCTTAGACCTGCCTGAGGGAGACTCATTCTCCCCTTTGCTCGGTGCACACAGCAGGTACTCAATAGTTACTTGTCAGATTTGCCTTCAGACCCCATGAGAGGTGACAAAACAGTAAGTGTGTGAGTGATTGGCATCCCATCTAGAGAAGAGTGTGGAGTTTAATGGTGGAGGCCCTTCAGAGGGACAGGACTTGCGCGGACCTGCAGAGGAGAGGAGGCCGTAGGGCAGTGTTTGTGTCCTGCTGGTTGTGGGGGCTGGTTGGACTTGGTTTGGGTTTTTTCTTTCCTTTGTTTGTTTGGGGGGGTGTTTGTTTTTGTTCTTTTTTTCCTCCCTTGGTGCTGGGGATTGAACCCAGGGCCCTGTGCACATGAACCGAGCACTGTACCAACCAAGCTGTATCCTCAGCCCCCTTTTTATTTTTATTTTGAGACAGAGTCTCACTAAATTGCTGAGTCTGGCCTTGATGTTGGGATCCTCCTGCCTCTCCCTCCAGAGTTGTTGGAAAGATAGGCATGCACCACCAAGCCAGGCTGTAATTCTTACAAATATTCTCTAATTTAGGCTTATGAATTTGAATATTTAAGGCTTGTGTTGGGCATTTTGCATCTTGAAACATTTAATTTATGAGAAATGGTTTGAATTGCTTTGTTGGCTAGTCATTTTCATAGACTCAGGTAATGTGATTATTTCATGTATCATCAGGTCATTAGAGCAGGATTCTCTGGGGAATAGTCTTGTCTGCATGTGAGTGGACCAGTGCCCCCAGGAATGGTGACTGATCTTGTGCAGCAGCGTGGGCCTTTTGGACGTTATTTTTCCGTATGAGCATGTGCAGAGAGAGCTGTTTGCCCCGAAGACTGCTGGGTGGCTCTGCTGCAGCTCCTTTGGGTGGGAAGCTCCCCTGGGCTCCTCAGGTTTCCTGTCTTGGTTTCTGAGAACCTCCCCCCTTTGTGTGTGTCAGTGGGCGGATTTTGTTTCACTTAATGGGCTATTATAATTACATGGTTTTCCTGAAGAATAGCCGGCATTAGGGTAAAATCAGTTTAATATTTTTCGTAGGTTGTATTCCACTAAAACCTCACTGTGTAATTAGGTATTTCTAATTTGTCCTGAGAAAAAATAATGTCGCTGGGCGCATTGGCTCATGCCTGTAGTCTAGCAACTCAGGAGGCTGAGACAGGAGGATCGTGAGTTCAAAGCCAGCCTCAGCAACATCGAGGCTCTAAGCAACTCAGTGAGACCCTGTCTCTAATAAAATACATAATCCGGTTGGGGATGTGGCTCAGTGGTTAAGCACCCCTGGGTTCAATCCCAGTGCCAAAAAGGAAAAGAAAAAGTAGTGTCAAGATAGACACCTAGAGGGCTAGATCCGAAGCTGGAAATATAGTGCCTGTTGCCGTGTGCAGGTGTGAGCTTCAGGAAACTGAGGAAGCTCCACTCAGCCATGCTTGAGGGCTGCCTCCTCACAACGGGCCCTTGAAGCTCTGGGGAACAGAGCGCCGCACCACTGTCAGTGCTGCTGTTTGAAAGGGGTTCACAGGCCAGCTGAGATTACAGGTAATTACATGGTTTTCTTGGCATTAGCATAAAATCAGTTTACTATTTTCCATAGGTTGTATTCTACTAAAACCTGTAATCTCAGCTGCTCAGGAGGATCTTGCGTTCAAAGCCAGCCTCAGCAACTCAGCGAGACCCTGTCTCTAAATAAAATACAAAAAAAGGGCTGGGGATGTGGCTCAGTGTTAAGCACCTCTGGGTTCAATCCCTAGTACAAAAAAAAAAAAAAAAGAAAAGAAAAAATGGTTCCTGGATGGACCGAGGTGGGGCATTTCCACTTGGCAAATTTGCATGCCACACTCTAGAAGCCCATTATGAAGTGTTGGGCACCCTTGCTGGGACTCTGCAGTGCTACGTGTTATACTGCCTTCCCTAACCCTCCCTCCTGCCCTCCCCCTCTGAACAGAGCCTGACTTGAAGAAGCGGATCCGCGTGCACTTGCTCAACGCCCACGGCCTGGACGAAGCCGGCATCGACGGTGGTGGCATTTTCAGGGAGTTTCTAAATGAACTACTAAAGTCAGGATTCAACCCCAACCAGGGCTTCTTTAAGACTACTAATGAAGGGCTTCTCTACCCCAACCCAGCTGCTCAGATGCTCGTGGGAGATTCTTTTGCCAGACATTACTACTTCCTAGGCAGGATGCTTGGAAAGGTAAAGTGGCCATTCTGTTTCTGTGTGTCATGGTCTCTGCTTCATCCATGATCTTTGTTGAGAATTTTTAAAGGTTGTCTTGGTGAATCCTAAATAGTATGTATTTATGTAACAACTACACTCATCTTAGTACGTTTACATGCGCAGTGATTACATCCTTCAAGTACAGGGAGCGAGATAGCATCTGGTTTGGAGATGGTTTACAATGGTTATCTGCTACGCAGGTGCACGTGCTGTAAGCATTTCAAGTCTTCTCTCAGTTGCTTTATGGATAATATTGAAAGTGAATATTTTTAAAGTGCTATGAGATGGAAGCAAGCCCACAGTTATTCAGTGTAGTTTAAATATGTTGTGTATATTCTATGCAAAATCTACAAAAAATTTTATGCCTGAGAATGATATTCTTTCTGGTGATGCTTTCGAAGCCAAAATGTTAACATCTGCCAGCCATGTGTACAAACTGGGCTTATTAGCCTGCACTGTGAGGGCGATTGATCGTGTAACAGAGCAGGAGCTTCAGGGGTAACAAGACAGGGACACTGAGGTCTGGAAGGAGCTCTCTTAGCAGCGCCATGACTGGAGGTGTGGCTCCCAGAGCCCGAGTCCCAGGCACAGTGGGCTTTTACTTTAATACACAAGGAAGTTTGGGGTCCATCAAAGCCAGGGAGTCTGCAGTTCTATTGGAGAGGCATTCTGCATTCCTTACATGGGTACAAGTTTGCAGCAACTGAGGGACTTTCACTGCACCACGCCTAAAGGGGGCCCGGCTGTCCCTCCCGCTTTGTCTCCTGCTTCTGCTCCTGTGGTTATCTGTCACAGTGCCCACGGCTGCTGCAGGCCTCAGGGTGAAGCGTCGGAAGCAGAGCTGCTGTGTGGCAGCCTCCAGAGCTGCTAGCCTGGGGGTTGGCCTGCCAGCTCCGGAGCTGCTAAGCTTTCCCTTCTGATCCCCACACTAACTGGGGGTGTGCTTTGGAGACCAGCATTGCTACTGCCCCCCCCCCCATATGAACCTTAGTCTAAAAAGCATTGTTTTCATTTATTAGTTACTAACATTTTTAAATGGGGAGATTTTTTGTTTGGTTTGGTTTGGTTTGGTACTAGGAATTGAACCCAGGGGTGCTTAACCACCCAGCCAAATCCCTACCCCATTTTTAAATTTCATTAGAGACAGGGTCTCATTGAATTGCTGAGGCTGGCTTTGAACTTGGGATCCTCCTGCCTCAGCCTCCCAAGCTGCTGGGATTACAGACATGTGTCCCCATACCCGGCTAAAATAGGGAGCTTTGGCCTGCAAGTTTATATTTCTGGGTTGTTCATTTATATTTGGGCTTTTTGTTGTTTTTTACTTTTTGCATTTTAAGTAAACTTAATGTTGGTAGTTGCTAATTCTATAAGAACGTGGCTAAGCAAGTATTCTGGTAAAATTGGGAGCTGGAACTTTGGCTTAAACTTTCCTAAATGAGGGGCGAGTTATGAGCTGATCCCATGGGACTCATGGCAGTTGGATGACAGAGGGAAAGGGCCTCTCGCGTGTGCAGGAACTCCCTGGTGTTCAGGCACTCCTGGCCCAGCACTCACAGAACAACTTTGATAAGTCCTACCCCATCTTCTCTGAGTCAGACGCCAGAATAAGAGCATCCCAAGAGGGTGCCGGGTAGCCACAGCACCCTCCTGAGGGCTGACTGCTGGCCCTCTTCTGTCCTCTTGTCTGTGCCCCCTAGCACCAGCTTCTGCCAGCCAGCCTGGGCCTTCCACATATTGATTCCTAACTTATTTTTTATTTTGAGTGCATTGCTTGAGGTATCACAGAAGGACACAGCTCATGTCTGGCAACTGTAAAGTGTCACTGCATTCTGCGTACAGCATTTCTGCTAATAAAATTCTTATTAAGTAAAATTAATATTTTATGTTACCCATGGATCTGTGGTGTATTGTTAACAGGTAGGTAAAATTTTTTTACATTTGAGGAAGGTTTTTTTTTTTTTAACTTTTAAGAGAGAGAGAGAGAGAGAATTTTTTTTTAATATTTATTTTTTAGTTTTCGGCGGACACAACATCTTTGTATGTGGTGCTGAGGATTGAACCCAGGCCGCACGCATGCCAGGCGAGCGCGCTACAGCTTAAGCCACATCCCCAGCCCCATTTGAGGAAGTTTTTAGTGCAAAGTTTATGTGGCCTGAAAGTACTTTTTATTTCCATTGCTTTAAAAGCAGAAGAAGGTGGACAGACACAGTGGCATACTGTAAACCCAGCAGCTCAGGAGGCTGAGGCAGGAGGATCACAGTTTCAAAACCATCCTCAGCAACTTAGCAAGGCCCTAAGAACTTAGTGTAACCTTGTCTCAAAATAAAAAGGGTTGGGGATGTTGGCCCAGTGGTTAAGAGCCCCTGGGCTCGCTCCCTGGTACCAATACAGACAGACAGACATGGGTATGAACAACAGGTGCCTGATACTTAGTACTTCCCCTGCAGCAGTTTTTAGAAACACACTGACTGTGCCACAGACTTTACCAGCAGGCTCAGCTTCCGGCCAGGTCTCCCTTAGAACATGCTGGGCTGATTGCCTGCATGTTGACCAAGTTTGTTCTGTCCACCCTTCCTCTGACCTTCCCTTCAGAGCCACACCTTCTGTTTCAGGGAACCTTTGTCGGCCTGATGTGGACTAAGCTCAGCTACTTCACAAGGCCTTGTACACATGGTGAGACGTTTCCATTCCCGCCGTGGTTGATGGAGGGTTACAGACTGAGGGGTGGGCACAGTGCCTTCTGTCCATTCACCCATGGGGGGACATTTGGATTGTCTGGTTTTTGTCTTTTATGGTTGATGCTCTGAACATTGGTGCACAGGTTCCACAGTATTCTGTCTCACCTCTCCCTGGGGACTGTTCATGCTGAGCACCTTGTAGCGCACTGCGTGTTGTCCCCTGCCACTCAGGCCTGCGGCGTGTTCCTGTGGCTGGGCCCCTGGGTGTGCTCCAGACACTGAGCTGCATACCCTTGCTTTCAGTTACATGTGGTGCCCTTGACGGTCTTGTCTTTTGTTTGGTGCTTTTGTCTGTCTGAGAAGCCTCTTACACGGGTGCATCTCCTGTGTGTGCTCCTGACAGCTTTGTCCTTTTGGCTCTTGCCTTTGGCTTTGGAGTTAGTTTTATAGACTGTTGCTGTTGGGGCCCTGAAGTTCTTCACACCCTTGTTGAAAATAAGTTGACCATAAACAGGACTCTGAATTCCCCTCTGCTGAGCACTTCATCTAACTTATGCCAGTGCAAGAATGTCTTGATTGTGGTGGCTTTGTAGTGAGGTGTGCATATGTGTGAATTAGTGGCAAATGGTAGTAAAACCCCAGGCCTCAAGAGCAAGGGGGCAGTGGAAGGTCATCAGTCGACTTGAATACGCAGTAATTCTTCTTTATTTATATCTCTTTCAGATGGATTATACTATAGGTTGCTACCCATTTGTTCAGATTCCAGATGTCACTACTTTTATAATAACACAGATTTTAGGCATTATTCAGGTTTAGTAACTGGGCTCCAGCTGACCTCACTATGACACTCCCAGAAACAAAATCTCTCTCTAGGCTTACCCTTATGGCAGTAACAAATTTCGGCTGTTAAAGAAAAGAGGTGTGAGCTAAATAAAGCTCACACTTCAAGAGGCTCGATGGTATGATGCTGGCATTGGCTTGACTCTGGTAGAACCTCACGGCAGATGGCATCACAGTGGCTGGGAGCACGGGTGGGAGCAAGAGCTCACTTAGCACGACAGGCAACCAGAATGATCAGGGGGCAGGTGGCCACAGGGGCAGTGTTACGCCCTCCTGCGAATGTCCCCAGTGTCACCAAATGCCCATCCCAGCACAGACTGATGGGGGACACACCACACTCAAGCCACTCAGGCTCCCTCTGTAGCTGGAGCCGTGCACTGGCCTTGGGGTATCTGCTGGGTACCGCTGGGAGCCGCCCTCTCCCATCGCCACAGAGATCTGTAAATGCTGTCTGTAGTGCTTTCAGTGAAGATGAGCCCAGAAGCCTCTAAATCATCAGCAGCGAAGAGAGGAAGAGGGAGTGAGAGTGGAGTGAGCCTCAGTTTTGCAGACTGACCTGATGTGCACCCCCCGCCACCACCCCACCCCCGTGCCTAGTGGTTCTCCCCTGCCGCAGGGACAGAAGATAGGGTTAGGGTCACAGAGTTGTTCTTCCTAAATATATAAGTCATCCCATTTTGATTAGTGTAGAGACTGATTGTTATGTAAGTCTGATGAGGAGAGGGACCTGGTTTTTCCCTCTCTGTTTATTGATATGCTGCTCATAATTTGAGCTGTTGCAAAGGCAGCGCTCATGGGACAGCAGTATTGTAGATTGGGGACAGGTGACAGATTGCTCATAACACCCTCTTGTGGAATGTGTATAACATGCTTAAAGCAGGTTCCAGGGAGGAGAGTTTGTGAGCTAAACCTCACTCCCAGAAATGAAGATCACATAAGTTACATTTCAATAAAATTGTTTAAAATAATGGAGTTTAGGCAAAACCAATAACAAGCCTATAGTTATTTCTCTGATCAAAGATATTGGAAGAAGGCACAAAAATATGGGAAGACCTCATGTATTCATGAATTCGGGGAATTGATATTGTTAAAATGTCCTTAGTACGCAAAGCAATTTACAGACTCAATGAAATCCCCATCAAAACACCAAGGACACACAGAAGACCCAGTGGCCAAAGCTATCTTGAACAAAAGGAACAAAGCTGAGGCTCCACAAGACCTGATTTCAAGACGTGGTCGAGTGCCACACTGACCAAAACAGCATGGCACTGGCAGAAAAGTAGGCACACGGCACAGTGAGACAGACTGGAGACCCCAGAATAACCCGCCACCTACAGCCAAGTGATTCCCAGCACAGGTGTCAGAAACACACTGGAGGAAGGACAGCGTCTTCAACAGATGTGCTGGGAAAAGGGGACACCCACATGCCGAAGAACAACGCGTCCACGCTCTCTCACCCTGTATGAAAATCAGCGCAGAGTGGATCAGGGGCTGGAGGTGGTGGTGCACGCCTGTAATCCTAGAGAAGAGGCTGGGGCAGGTCTCGAGTTCAAGGCCCGTCTCAGCTACTTAGCAAGATGCCGACTCAAAAACCAAAAAGGGCTGGTGGGGATTGTAACTCAGTGATTAAGCACCCTTGGGTTCAATCCCTGGTACCCCATGCCCCCTCAAAAAAAGTGGATCAATGACCCAAATTTAAGACCTGAAGCTATAAAATTTTCAGAAGGAGATGAGAGAGAACACTCAGGATATTGGCATAGGCAGTGATATTTTTATAGAATCCCAGAAGCTCAGGTAACACAGTAAAAATACATAATTAGGATTCTGTTCAACAAAAAAACTTGTGCACAGCAAAGGAGACAATCCACAGAGTGAAGAGACAACCACAGAATGGGAAAACCACCTGCCGGCTATTCACCCGATGGGTTAATATCCAGAACATGTAAGCCACTCAGGAAACAACTACCATTACAAAATCAATTTGCGGGGGTGGCTACGGGGGATTGAACTCAGGGGCACTCCACCACTGAGCCACATCCTCAGCTGTGTTTTGTGTTTTATTTACAGACAGGTCTCACTGAGTTGCTTAGCGCCTGGTTTTTGCTAGGGCTGGCTTTGAACTTGGGATCCTCCTGCCTCAGCCTCCCAAGCTGCTGGGATTACAGGCATGCCCCACTACTCCTACTACTCCTGGCACAAAATCAATTTTGTTTTGTTTTTTGCCCTTCTCAATGCTTTATTCACTCAGTTTATACAATTTCACTCTATAGGTTCTTAATCAAGAAAACGACAATTCTTAATTCTAGGGCAAATGGTCTGAAGAGACACTTCTCAAGAAAAGACATACAAAAAGCCAACAATTATCTGAAAAAAATGCTCAATATCATTAGCCATCAGGGAAATACAGATTAAAACCACAAGGAAATGATTCACCTCAATGAAGCTATCTGTTATCAAAAAGAAAAAAGTAACCTGGTGAAAATGTAAAGACACGGGCACTCGGGCTGGGGACACGGCCCAGCTGGTGAGCACCAGCCTCATGTGCACAAGACCTGGTTCAATCCCTAGCACCTCAGAAAGTAAGGGAACGAATGAGTCACAAATGAGAAAAGGGAGCTCCTGCACCCTATTGGTGGGAGCGAAAACTGGACCTTTAGGGAGAACATACGGATGGAGGCTCCTCAAGAAACCGAAAACAGAACTGGCCCACCGCAGCCAAGGCCTAGACTGGACCTGGGTGCCCACCGGCAGAGGAGTGGACAAAGGAAATGGAGCACAGGTACACACGGGTGTATCATTCAGCTCTAAGAAGTAGGGCTGGCTGGGCACAGTGGCGCACACCTGTAATCCCAGCAGCTTGGGAGGCTGAGGCAGGAGGACTGCGAGTTCAAAGCCAGCCTCAGCCCTTAGCAATTCAGCAAACCCTGTCTCTAAATAAAATATAAAAAAGGGCTGGGGATGTGGCTCAGTGGGTTCAATCCTCAATACCAAAACAAAAAAATAGTTGGGGTTGTGGCTAAGAGAGAGAGTGCTCACCTAGAGTGCATGAGGCACTGGGTTCGATCCTCAGCACCACATAAAAATAAAGATATTGTGTTCACCTATAACTAAAAAATAAATTATTAAAAAAAAAAAAAAAGGACTGAAGGACAGCCTATGAAGTAAACAAGCCAGACAGACAGGTGTGGGAGCCTGTCCTCTCCCAGGTGGATGCTGGAAGAAGCCAGCCTGGGTGTCCAGCAGTGAGGACAAGAGGCTGGGAAGGGTGGAGGGTGATGAAGGGCAGCTGGGTGGTTCAGCGTGCACATTGCACATGGGTATTAAAATGTCTCACTGAACCCCGCTGATGTGTGTGATTGATAAAAAGTGAAAGTAATTCTTATAAACAATACTTATTTGAGGATGGCAATTAATTATAGTTCCACATATTTAAGATATTTCTTACATAGCTTTCTGAATGGAAATTCCTAAAGAGGTACTATTTTCTCACACAATTGTCATCTGATTGCAAACGGTTAACTTTGTATCAACATGCTAAGGTTGTCCAGGTCTAAGTAGACAGTAGCACTAATAGTGTGGTACCTGGACACTAAATCTTCAAGAGAGGAAAACTGCATATTGATTGATATTGGTATTTATTGGGTCATAATGTATTTAAATTTTCTTTAATGCATATGTTAGTGATTGTTTACTGTGATAAAGTGCAAAGAGGTCTCCAAGAGTGATCTTGTGGGAAGAATTGCCTTGTGTCACTGGTCACTTTTCAGTTAAAAGTTCCATTAGCAGATGGTTCTTGCTTCTGGGGTGGGTCACAACTGCACTCCATCGCCTGTAAATCAGCCTCCCGGTGGGGAATAAATAAACAGCTCAAGGATGTGGTAATGTTGCATGAACTTTCCTACAGATAGAAGCACCTGGGTCCATTTAAGCCAATTAAGTTCAGAATATTTATTGAAGCCAATTCTTTATCATATTTGAATTCTATTTGAAAATAGCTCTTTTTTTCTTGCTGAAGAATATTGATTTAATTGGAACAGAATGGCTGTAAATCAATAATATCTTGGTCATATATTTGAAAATTTTAATTAGATCGTATAACCTCAGCATGGTTTATAATTGTGTATTTCAGTGGAATTCAGCACGCTTTTGATGAATCGTAGATTGTTGTATTGGCGATTAACAGTTGACGTTACCCTTACTGAGAGCTGGGAAGATTTATCCCATGTGTGATTAGAGCCCCTTAATAAAATGCCACTGTGCTTCCTGAGGCTTCACTCTGCAGGTCCAGGTGGCTTCTGGTACCCCAGGTGTCCTTGAGCCCTGAGCTGCTCTTCCCAGCTGTCACCACCTGGGCTTCTCTGGCGGCTGGCAGGTCCTGTGGGCTTAGCAGCTGCCAGTTAGAGTGAAGAAGTCCTGCTTTGTTGTCAGCACCCTTTGCAGGCAGCCTCCTGAGCCCCAGCTGCCCACAGTGTGTTTGCTCTTGAGTTATGTTTCTGTTTCTGGAAGCATAAAAATCAAAGAGAATGATACTTCACAGAATGATCGCTTCATTTAAGCCTGTTCCTCCTGAGTGTCACACCTGCTTTTATTTACATTTTTAACCATTCTGCTGTGGTGGGGAGGGAACCCTGGACCTCTCACATGCTAGGCAAGCAGTCCCCAGCTGAGCCACTCCCCAGCTTTGTAGCAGACTAATAGTCCCAGTTTTCATTGCTTCTGTTGTAAACAGAGTACTACTCACAGTTCTAAAGTCAAGATCATAGTTTCCTATGAACATTCATTTCCTCCTTTTGCATTTAACCTTGAAATAAAAATGCCTCGGATTATATAGTAAAAAAGACAGGTGTGTACCGGAATCCACGGTTCCAATCCCCTGCAGAGTACTCTCATTGTAGTCTTAGCCATTCATGATTTCCCACAGTCCTCCTGCCCTTGCACGAGATGGGTCTTGGTCACTCATGGTGTGCCCTGCCCTTTGTTTTTTAAGCACTGTTCACCAAGGATGCTTTTCTTTTTCTGAGCCGTGGTTGGCTGTCCCTGTGGGAATGGGGGGTGGGGGGCGGACACCAGTGAGGCTCGTCAAGACCTTGACTTTGGAGGAGGCTCTGGGGTGGTCATAGCAGGTGACCAGGATGGAACAGGGGTGGCAAGAACCGAGCATCGCATCGAGGATGGCATCACAAGACTGTGTGGGAGAAAACAAGTCGGCATTATCAGAATAAAAATGACCACACCTCTGGGGGGTGCCGGCAGGCAACTGACGACGCGCTGAGAGGAGAATGTCCGTAAGTCAGAGTGAGCGGAGGAACTGGCCTCTGGAACATACCGAGGCTCCAGCCCAGAAAGACAGCGAGTCGGAAAGGGGCGGAAGAGCCAGAGGGTTGGCATACCCCTTCACACCACCGTCAGGCCTCTGCCAGAACCACTGGTGGGCGCTGCTGAAGACGGCAGAAACCAGAGGAAGCCCAGCAGGCAGCAGTGTCCCGGCAGAGGCCCCTGCTGGGGCGTGGCTGAGCAGAGTGGTACTGCCCGCCCCTGGAGGACCGCTCCAAGCCAGCCGAGGTTTCATGGTGTGGGACGACTCCTGTGCTTCCATCAGGGACAGGAAGCCGTGAGAGGCCAGCCTTGCACCTCCCACCCTCCCAGCATTCCTTGTGGGTTTTCTGAAGGAAGAGGAGAGATACCGCCGGCATGGCTATTATCAGAACCATGGTTGGCTCCTGGTCCTGGCAGCCGGGGTGAGACTACGGGAGTAGGCAGCCCCGCAATCTAGACAGCAGGGCCTGCCAGGTTCAGTGCCTTTCTGGAAAAACCAGAGTCTCAAAGAAGAAGATGCAGGCGTCTGCCTCCTGGGGCCTTGGGAGCCGCCCACAGGGGAGGGGGCCATCCTGGGAAAGGCGGGGTTTCCACATTTCCAAGGTAACCGAGTTGCTCCTGCCTCATGCAGCAGAAGCCAGCTCTGGCCATTTGCTGGGCTGTGAGTGAGCAGCCGTCCATCTCTGCAAACCTGAACTGTGCTCAGCATTGGGTGTGGCAGGGTTCAATGGGTAGGAGCCCATCCAGCCTCAGGCAGCATGGCGGCCTCCAGGTGACGGTCCTGCCCGTGAGATGCCTGAACACCACAAGGAGCACAGGTGTGGGTGTGAGCGTGGGGGTAGCTGTGTGGACAAGTGTTATAGGAGCTGACAGTGTAGACTGGTGCCTGGAAGAGGATCGTGGTCGGCCAGGGCTTGAAGTGGGTCTTGCAGTGTACACATTCCTGCATAACCAGAAAGGTCGAGTGAGGAAAGGAGGACTCGCAGGCCAGTTCACGGGTGCACAGTCCCAGTGCAAGATGGGCCCTGGTGTGCAGTCGGCACTCCATACACGTCTGTCAGTACGTGGGTGCCATGTTCATGCTGGGCCCTTGGTTGAAGGCACAGCGTGTCCCTGCCAGGGAGGAGCCAGTCCAGAGGCCATGTTTCCTGTTCCCAGTTGCTGGTTCCAAAGCACACACTGTTAAATGGTGTATCCTTACCTTATGTTTCTTTTTTGTTTTTTAAACTCTGTGGTTATCATGACTTGAAATCATTAAAATTATTATCTGCTTACTCAGTTAGGATGGCCTTAAAGCAAGACATCATCTCATATAGTTTTTAGATTAAGTTATAAATGTTCACTTTAGAACTACCTGAAGATTAATAGAGATGCATTTGGAAAGCATTATTTTTTTATTGATTCTTAATGTAGTAAATTACTGGAGTTATTTGGCAGCAAACAGGAATGACCTGCGATGTGGCTCACATCTCTTCTCCTGATAGAGCCACAATTTGCATTAATTGCACAGCGACTGCACTCACTTATATTAAAAGGCTTCTACTATAATTAATCCTTTTTATTTCAAATCATTTTGGCACAATTTCTAGCTATAAACACTCATAAAGGGCAGACAGTTGAAAAATACGTTACAGGTTTTTTCCATATACCTATTGCTATTTTTTCATGACAGGTAGTTATTGATATGCTTCTAGGAATAAGTGTTGTGCAACTGGCTGAAAAATGCTAAGTGGATTATTTTGCATAAAAAATAGGCAGTTTTTAAGTTGTATAATTAACCTGTGTTTAGAAAATACCTTGATTTATGCGTACATTTGTATCTCAGTTGCATACATTATGGAAATTTAATTTATAATCCATTTAGCTGATGCAGTCATAGTTTTTAGTGCTATCATTTATTAGTGCTTGTATATTAAATGCTCTAAAGGTTTAAACCTGCCTTATGTAAAAAATTATACCTATGCATTTGCATTTTATGAGTCACAGTGGGATTTCTGTTTAAAATTCAGGTAGCTCTGATATATTTAAGGAATCTTGCTGGTTTATTGTTACTAATGCAGAGATGGCAAACAATGACCTTCAATATTGAGCGTCAGGTGATTTACGCTAGCAGTTTACTTTTGGAGTCTGCTATACAAATGAGGGCTTTTCTTCGACACCTGGGCCCCACCGTCCAGTGCTGTGCAGAGTGCTGACTTGGAGGTGACGGTACGCATCCATGCTCCGGGTTAACAGCTCTGGCTGCTCTGAACCTGCCGTGGCTTGGGGAACAGCTTTTCATTGGCATTGTCAGTAGATAGATGACTGAGTGTGAGTTGCCGTTTTATCACTCCTTCTGTCCTTAAGGGGTCTTTTTTTGCCATCTTTTCAGAATTAATTGGGCAATCATTAGTCTTCAGATGAGAAATAGAGCACCAGGCCAGGGTGCTGTGGTTGACCCAGCGGGATGCCAGGGTCTCCTGGAGGGGCTGCTGTGACCTGATGGATCCTGAGCTTCTTACAGAGACAGCCCGGGCAGAAAGCACTCTCCAGAGTGCCTGTCAAAATTGACTAGCAAGGGGCCGGGATATAGCTCAGTTGGTAGAGTGCTCGCCTCGCATGCCCAAGGCTCTGGGTTCAGTCCCCAGCACCACCAGGCAAAAAAAAATGACCAGCATGATTTATGACATTGAAATGTTCGTTACTTTTTGAGAAAACCTTCACAGCTGTTTCTGGGTCTTTTGGTGATGGCAACAGGTGAGTTCTTAGATGACATACCTCAAGGGCATCTGAGCCAGGTCCAGTGGCACACCTCTGTAATCCCAGAGGCTCAGGAGGCTGAGGTGGGAGGCCAGCTTCAGCACCTTAGCAAAACTCTAAGCAACGTAGTGCGTCCCTGTCTCAATGCAAAATAAAAGGTGCTAAGGATGTAAACACCTGGATTCAGTCCCGGTACCAAAGGCGGGGGGGCATGTGAGCACGCTCTATTGGAGTATATAGGCTTCAGCGTGTGTTTAGGAGCTCGTGACTTTATAGAAAGCTTGAAAGAGATGACTGAATGCTGTGCTGTGCTGGGAACCATGACAGAGTACCGGGGCTGCTTTCTAGAAGCTCCCCAGAGGCACCTCGCGCACCCCACCTCCCAGGAGCTGTTTGCTGTGGACCATTTGCTTTTGCCTGAGTGTGTGGGACATGATCTGGCAGAAGAGTGACTCCTGATTGGGCCATCTGTGGGAAGCTACCCCACAGATGAAGCAGCTGTCTGTCGGGGCCTTTCATGAGGCACCCAGCGACATGCGCCTCTCTAAATCCTGGGACAAAGGGCTCCTGGCTATGCCCAGCACATCTTCCTCAGCACAACCCTCTTTATAGGGCCAGTGCAGCTCTTGGCCTCTGTCTGTCCTTGCTGGTGTCCCTCAGGCCCAGGCAGGGTCCCAGGACCACATGTACTCCAAACACAAGACGGGTTCTCGACCTCTCTGCTAGAGAGCACTTTTTACTTTAAAACTAGGCCCAAGTTCTCCACTTACCAAGTAGGGTAATCGCACTGCGCTTCTTGTCCTGTGAAATTAAGACAGGGAGCATTTCATGGGGTCACTGTGAACGCAGACCTCCACAGACGAGGCGCTCACGGAGGAAACCCAGTCTTCTCTTGGCCTCTGTGGGAGCCGTCCTCCGACCTTGTCCCAGAGCCACATGTATGTGAGGTCACAGATGTCCTGCACTGTGCTCAACATGGCGCCTGCACATAGTGAGAACTGGGAGGTGGCAGCCAGCCGCTACATTAGAAAGGCTTATTGTGGCTTCCAGGCCCATCTGTCCAAACAAAATACTAAGACTTCTGAAAACATCACAGTGAAATTCTGGTTCTTGTTGGATTTTACAGCCTTGGGCCACGGGAACCCCTGACGTGATGCAGGGAACCTTGCATTCACTAGAGGGTCTCTGGAGCGTGATATGCTAGCACCAGGGCTTGATTGACTCCTTTAATTACCAGGAGAGACAGCGAGGTGCCCCCTGCTACACCCAGCATGGCTGAGATGAGAAGGCCAACAGTGCCATGCCCAGGAGGATGTGTCCACGGACACCCACATTACTGGTGCTGACACCAGCCCTGGGCACCTTGGAGACTGCTTGGGCAGTACCTAATGTGGGCAAGCACACCCCATGCCCAGCCTTGAGTGCTCTCCAAGCCTGTCCTTCAGTATTTACTCATCAGCTTGTGTGTCCACTTCCAGGTGAAGAGGAAAAGACATCACACAGCAAGAAACAAAAGAACAGGCAGGGGGCTGGGGATGTGGCTAAAGCGGTAGCGCGCTCGCCTGGCATGCATGCGGCCCGGGTTCGATCCTCAGCACCACATACCAACAATGATGTTGTGTCCGCCGGGAACTAAAAAAATAAATAAATAAATATTAAAAATTCTCTCTCTCTCTCTCTCTCTCTCTCTCTCTCTCTCTCTCTCTCTCTCTCTCTCTCTCTCTCTCCCTCTCCCCCTCTCTCCCTCTCTCCCTCTCCTCTCTCATTCTCTCTTAAAAAAAAAACAAAAAAAAAACAAAAGAACAGGCAGCATCGGGCATCTCAGACAAAGGGTTGCGTGCTGCGTGCCTCCTCCAGGAGGTCCTGACACCAGGGAACCCTGCCCACCACGTAGCAGCAACAAGGGGTTGACGCAGAGGGTGTGAGGGAAGGGCGAGAGTGCCGTGTGTGGGGTTAGGGCTCCACATCCTGGTCTGCAGGGTCCCTGCTCAGGCATGACCAGGTGAAGACGTCCTCAAGCTTTACCGGTTAGCTGTGTATGTTTCACTGCTTACAAACTATGCTATAAATATGTCCACATCCTTAGATATGAAGGTGGGCATCGATGGTATTTCTCAACTTGTGAAATCACATGACGTCCATTGTGGAACACAGCCACACGTGTGCTATGCTGCAGGGACAGTGGGGCAGAGGTGGTCTGGCCGGCGACCCTGGGGAGCTCTGCTCACCACCTAACATCCCCTGCCTGTGAATGGTACTTCATTGGAAACAGGGTCAGTGCTGGGTTAGAGTGGGTCTCAAAGTCAGCGGCCAGTCTTTAGAGAAAGAGTTTAGTCTCCAGTACCTCCAAAGCAGACACGCAGGGAGGAGGATGACCTTGAGAAGAGCCAGGAGCTGGGGACTCTGAAGGAGTCTCCCTGCCTGCAGCCTGGCCCAGGCTCTGTCCTGTGGGCTATGAACGGATCCCTGCTGCTGCTTTGTTCTTAGTGATTCTTGGGACATCAGTGAGGGCTGTACGTCTACCATCCCCTCTGACCCTCTGGGAGTGCAGAGCAGTGGCCCACGTCCCTTCTGTCTCAGCACTGTGTGTCAGCCCCGAGTCTGCAGTGAGCTGTGGCAGACTGGACGCTCCCAGGGAGTGCCTCGGTCGAGGCCTGGCCCATGGGCTCACCCTGCCGTGGCCTCAGAGAAAGACTCGCTGTCCTAGGACCCTGTTTGGTTGAGGAAGCATGACAGAAGCATCCGTGAATGCTTACCCTCTGCCCTGCTCTGTCCTGTCTGAAGGCTCTCTATGAAAACATGCTGGTGGAGCTGCCCTTTGCCGGCTTCTTCCTCTCCAAGCTGCTGGGCACCAGTGCCGACGTGGACATCCACCATCTGGCCTCCTTGGACCCGGAGGTCTACAGGAACCTGCTGTTCCTCAAGAGCTACGAGGAGGACGTGGAGGAGCTGGGGCTGAACTTCACCGTGGTGAACAACGACCTGGGAGAGGCCCAGGTGAGCAGGGCCCCCTGCGTCTGTTTCCAGCCCTGGGGCAGCATTTCCTCCACCGCCCTTTTGACTCACCTGAGATTGCATGGTTTAGTTAAGAGAGTCACTGTGGCTGGGAGTCGGGAATCCCAGCAGCTGGGGGGGGGGGGGGGGCTTGCAGTGACAGGTCGGCCCGGCCTGCCCGCTTGCCTTCTCAAGACCCATGTCCTCTGCTCCTGTGCCACAGCGTGGGGCAGCACCACCAGCACGGGACCTTTGGGAGTATGCCGCTCCAGGTGCAGCCCATGTGGAAGGCTTCCTGGCCTCGCTGAATGAGTGGTGGTTCTTGTTACTTTACTTTTTCTTTTTTAAAAGGAAAAGAAGGCCTATATTGGAGGTTCAAACTAAGTTTTATGTTGGGGGGGTTGGTTTAGTTTGGGGGTTTTTTCCCCTTTTTTTTCAGTGTTCTGCCACTGACCTGCACCCTCTTAACTTTCTCAGAGACAACTTTACTGAGAGAGAAGTCACAGCATGAATTGGAGCCTCCCTGAATGTGCAGCTCGGTGGTGTTGGCGTGTTTGTAGAGTCAGCCACCTTTAGAGTGTTTCCTTTTCAGCTCTTCCAGAGGCACTTCTCCACTGAGCCACATTCCAGCCTTTTTTTTTTGGCATTGGGATTGAACCCAGTGATGTTTAACCACTGAGCCACATCCCCATCCGTTTTTATATTTTATTTTGAGTTGCTTAGCACCTCAGCCTCCCTCCCATGCTGCTGAGATTACAAGTGTGCACCACAGTGCCCAGCTCCAGCCCTGTACTTGTTCTTGTTGGTGGACCTTATTTTTTTCATTTATTTATATGCAGTGCTGAGAATTGAACCCAGGGCCTCACAGATGTGAGGTAAGTGCTCTACCACTGAGCCACAGCCCCTGCCCTCTAGCCCTTTTTATTTATATTTTCAGACGGGTCTCACTAAGTTGCCACAGGCCTCACTAAACTGCTGAGGCTAGCTTTCAACTTGCAGTCCGCCCTCCTCAGCCTCCCAGTTCACAGGAACTGCAGGTGGGTGGGCACCACTGCACCCAACCAAAATAGTGTTTGTCCTAGAAAAGAAGCTGCTCGTCAGCAGTAGCCCCTGCCACATCTCAGCACTGCAGCCCACTTAGGCTCTCCCCCTGCCTCCTGGACATTTCACACCATGGACTCTCATGCGTTCTTTGCAGTTGTGGGTACCAGGACTGGGCTCCTTTTTCTGGTTCCTCGCCCTTCTTTTGGCCGAAGGCTGCAGTGGACATGTGTGCAGCATGCTGAGATGTGTAGATGAGTGGCTGCCACCTGAGCCCTGCTTTAGACATGGAGAGCACAGGCAGCGGGTGGGGCTCAGTGGGCCTGGATGGCCTGAGGTAGAAGCACCTGAGGTGCTGGCAGGGCCTGTCCGCTCCAGCCTTGGTCATCCCCCACACAACGGCCACAGTCAGACTGCTCAGGGATGACGCGAGAGGCTCCCGCAGGAGTTGCAAGGCATACTTGTTAATATCTTGTGGCCCAGACTTGTTAGGTGTGTAAGTGACTTCCTGTGCTTTCTCAATTCACATTTCCTTTTCAGAGTAAAAAGTCAAATCACAGGAAAGACAGGTGTGTTGGTGTTTCTCTAGAGCAGAGCTTTTCTGAATCTAACAGCTAGATTTTACCCACAAATATACTGTTGTAAACTTTGCATTTGGATATTGTCACCCGGTTCTAATCTAGGCCTTCGGGTCATTCATGAGCTTTGCCCAGCTTAGAAATCCCTCCACTAGATGGGGATAAGTTCTGGTGCAAGATGGGTGTGGGCCCTGGGCTTCCATCCCCACACCACAAAATCACACCTGGTGTGCACAGTAGGCTGACTACAGACCACAGTAAAAATCCAGAAGAAAGTCTGTTGCTTGTTTTGTGGTGCTGGGGATTGAACTCAGGGCCTTATGCATGTAAGGCAGACACTCTACCAACTGAGCTATAGCCCTAGCCCCAAGAAAGGAGTTTGAATGTTTTCACCATAACAGAAATGGTAGATGAGATGGGTATGTTTAACCTGCTCAAACATTACACAGTGCATAAATGTATCAAATACCTATAGTATCCCATAAATTCATACAATTTTGTTTTTATGTATCACTTAAAGATAAACTTAGAGCTGCTCATGTTGACACATGCACCTGTAATCCCAGTGACGTGAGGGTCTGAGGCAAGAGGATCACAAGTTCAAGGCCAGCCTGGACAACTTAGTGAGGCCCTGTCTCAAAAATAGAAAATACCTGGGTGCGCTGGTGGCACACGCCTGTGATCCCAGCGGCTCAGGAGGCTGAGGCTCAAAAGACTAGACACCGAACCGCTAGACGTGACCCAGTTGTTGTACCCTTCGGTGTTGACCTGAAGAACTCAAGTCATATGACATGCGCATCCCCATGTATATAGCAGCACAGTCCATAACAGCCACACATGGCGCCGGCCTAGGTTCCATCAGTGGGTGAGTGGGTGGAGGAAATGTGGCGCACACGCACAACCAAGTTCGACTCAGCCATAAAGAAAAAATGAGATGATGTCATTTTCAGGAAAGTGGATGGGACTTGGGAACAGTATGTTAAGTAAAATAAGCCAAACTCAGAAGGTCAAGGGTCATCTGTGGAATCTAGAGAGGAAAAAGGAAAAGCTGGGGGCAGATCTCATGAAAATCAAAGGAAGATCAGTCGAGGAAAGGGACCCAGTGAGAGGAGGAGAGGGAGCAGAGAAGTGCTGGGCTGGGTGTGGCCAGAGTGTGGTGTCACGGTGTGCGTGTGCACATGTGTGACAAAGCCCACTGTAACGTTAACTGTGATGCTCCAGCAAAAATGGAGGAGGAGGAAACAGAACCCAGGGCAAGAGGAAGGTCAAGATGCAGGTTGCTGTCGGGTCTCACCTGCTAGGAAGTCAGCTTCCTCTTGGACTCCAGGGAGAGCCCCTGTGTCATTCCAGAGCTGGTGCTGGGCGTGTCGGGCCTGCAGTATGTGACATCCTGTAGTGGGTGGCGTCAGAGCTGGTGGGAAAACCAGGAGCAAGGACACGTTTGAGCACCTCTGCAGAAGAAGAGGTTTCGACTGAGCGCGCAGGACCTGGAAGCCAGCTCTGACGGCTCTGAGCCAGCCCACAGAAAAGCTGCACCTGGGGGTCACAATCAGAAAAGAGTTTTAGGGGCTGGAGTTGTGGCTCAGTGGTAGAGCGCTCGCCTGGCACACATGAGGCACTGGGTTCGATCCTCAGCACCACATAAAAATAAAGAGTTTTAGCTGGATGCAGTGGTGCTCACCTGTAATCCCAGCCATTTGGGAGCTGAGGCGGGAGGATCGAAAGTTCCAAGCCAGCCTTAGCAACTTAACTAAGCAACTCAGTGAGACCCTGTCTCTAAATAAAATATAAAAAGGAGGGCTGGGGATGTGGCTCAGTGGCTGAGCACCCCAGGTTCAATCCCTGGTACCAAAATAAGTGTGAGGGCGGGGGACAAGAGATGCAGGACCATGTTTTAATTTTGTTGCAACTTATGTAGCTGCTTTAGTTTTGGTGTCTTCTTCGTAGTGTACAGCCAAAGTCTCAATAGTGCAAAATTCCAAGGTTAGTTGGCAGGTGAGGTTTGTTTTCAGAGTTCAGGGTGATGTGCTCTGTGCCTCCTGGGTAACTTGTGAGAGCGAGTGAAAGCTCTGAGCCCTGCAGGGCTGGGCCCCACCTGGGCCTCCATCAGGTCCCTGCAGGCAGTGTTGGAGTCTGCTATAAGCACATATTGCCTACTAAGTTTAGGAGTTGTAGATGGCAATGTGTTAGAGTAATTGCAACTGGGCACCCTGGCACATACTTAAAATCCCAAAGCCAACCTCAGCAACACATCAAGGCCCTAAAGAACTCGGTGAGACCCTCTCTTTAAATAAAATACAAAAAAGGGCTGGAGGTATGGCTCAGTAGTTGAGAGCTCCTGGTTTCAACCCCAGCACCCCTCTCAAAAAAAAGGAGAAGAATTGCACTAAAGATGCTCATTAGAAGAACTGAGAAAGTCAGTGGTAAAGCCACCTAGTTTGGAGAGAATCTTTTGGCTTTTCTGTAGAGGTAGATAAACATAGGTAGTTCTCTCTTTATAACACTGTGATTTAAAGGTCTTTAATGCACAGATCCTTCATCCTGCTGGCAGGTCATTGTTCATTGTTCATTCTTCCCTCTCACAGCAATGCTGCTGCTGCCAGATTTGTTTTCTTTGCTATAATCAATATGGCTGTGTCTGTGCTGTTTAATAATGTACATGAAACTTTAGACTGCTGATGTATGTACACATCCTCCTGGAGCAGATCACTGAGGGTCATCTGCCACGTGGGAGGCCGCACTTGAGCCCCGTGGCCTTGGGCAGGCCACCTCCTCACTCAGAAAGATGGTGCTAGAGGGTCAGTGAGCAGTGCAGCTGCAGGCCCCAGCCAGCTGTCACCAGCCCAGAGGTGCAGTGCCTGCTGGGGGAGCCTCTTTAAGTGTGCCCTCCCACTCTGAATTTCAGTAGGCACTTGATGTGACTTTTAAAATACACATAGTTGTGCCAGGCGGAGTGGCACAAGCCTATAATCCCATCAGCTCAGGAGGCTGAGACAGGAGATCATGAGTTCAAAGCCAGCCTGAGCAACAGCGAGGTGCTAAGCAACTCAGTGAGATCCTGTCTCTAGATAAAATACAAAATAGGGCTCGGGATGTAGCTCAGTGGTCAGGTGCCCCCTGAATTCAATCCCCAGTTATTTAGATTTAGCCTAAGAGAGGATTTTGGTTTAAAAGTAATGCAAGCATTTTAAAGTTGTTAGAAATACCAGTTTTGTGTGATGAGGCAGGGTCATATGTTCCTTTAGCTGAGAACTTCAGTGGTTCTTTGTCTTCCAGATCACACAGGCACATCATCATTCATTACCTGCCTTTATCAGTTTAAAGTTTAATGCGTGTAAATGTGATGGCTAGTTTGGTGAGACTTGGCCAACAGGTGGACTGTTGGAGTGTAAGTGAAGGACTTAAGGTAAGGAGCAGTTTTTGCTCGCCCAGAGGCCACGGTTTGAAAGCTCACTGTCAAACCCATTATTCCTACAATTGCAAGTTCATCAGAATAAAGATGGAGCCAAAGAGTTGAAATTCAACAAATTCAACTCTGAGGTTTAAAGGTACATAATCTTTACAAAAATAAGAATAAGCAGACTATGCAAATGTAGGGTGATTGAAATGGCTTTTCTGTGATGCGGTAAGAAATCAGGTAAAGAGCCGTCGCCTAGAGACGGCCCCATCTTGTCACTCTGGGAATGTGAAACATGTACAAGGTCTAAAGGCTGTGAGAAGAAAGTCATTGGGAGTGTTGATGACGGGCCGTCTGAGAGAAGGCTAGCAAGCCCTGCACAGCAGCACTGACCTATAATCCCAGGGACTCGGGAGCCGGAGGCAGGAGGATTGCAAGGTGGAGACCAACCTCAGCAATTTAGCAAGGCCCTAAGGACTTAGCAAGATCCTGTCTCAAAATACAAAATAAAAAGGGCTTGGCTGGGATGTGACTCAGTGGTTAAGTGTATCTGGGTTCAATACCTAGTACCCAAAAAACCAAAACAGGCTAGGGAGCCCACTGTGGGCCATTCTTGGTGTCCACCAGAGTAGCGCCCTTGTCAATATGTCATTCCATCACTGAACCAGCCCCTTCAAGGAACTTTAAAAGTCAACTCTTAGGCTGGGGGTGTGGCTCAGTTGTAGAGCATTGTCCAGCATGAGTGAGACCCTGGGTTGAGCCAAGCATTGCAAAATAAAGTAAAAGCGAGCTCTTGTGTAGAAGGCACTGCTGTGTTTGGGTGGTCTGTGGGGTTCTGCCAGGCGGCTACACCCTCACAACACTCCAGATGCACAAAGCAGGCTGTGCGGCTTCGTCCTGGGGAGAGGTTTAAGGGCACAGCGAGGGGCAGCCGTGTCCCTTGGCTGTGCGTCCTCACCACAGTGCTGTGCGTCCTCACCACAGTGCTGTGCTCACCAGCGCTGCTGCAGGCCCTGGAGCCAGGTCCTGAGCCCGGCTCCTCACAGGGGAAGCCCAGCAGTGCTACGGACTCGAGTGGCTGTTTCCCACAGCCTTAGTTCCTTAGGGTGTCTCCTCCCGCGTGGACCCTTTACTTGTGTGACCCCTGGACTTGTGTCCTTGCCCACTGTGACTACTGACTTAAAATGAAGCCCTGGGGTACGCTGCTGCGGGCTGCCTTAGTGCTCACAAAAGGCAGAATGGTGGCTCTCAAAAACCAGCAGGGAGCCTCGTTTTGCCCTGTCACATGCTTGGAGGGTCCTGATGGTGCTGTATTTTACTCCCAGGTGGTTGAACTCAAGCTTGGTGGGAAGGATATCCCCGTCACCAGTGCCAACCGCATCGCGTACATCCACCTGGTGGCAGACTACAGGCTGAACAAGCAGATCCGCCCCCACTGCCTGGCTTTCCGACAGGGCCTGGCTAACGTCGTCAGCCTGGAGTGGCTCCGGATGTTCGACCAGCAGGAGATTCAGGTACCCTGCCTGCTGACGCTCAGGGATGTAGTCGTCTCGAGGAATAAAAAGCCTTCCTTAAAATCTACCTCATGTGCTACTATTCAGACTTTTTTTTTCCCCCAGGTATTAATTTCTGGTGCACAAGTTCCCATAAGTCTGGAGGACCTAAAATCCTTTACGAACTATTCAGGTACGTTTAATTTGCATTGCTCAAACACTGGAGTGCTAGTCAGGTACACGCCTGTAATCCCTGCTCCTCAGGAGACTGAGGCAGGAGGATCTCAAGATCAAGACCAACCTGTGCAACTTGCAGGACCCTGCCTGTCTCAAAAAGGGTTGGGGATATGGCTAACTATTAAAGCACCCCTGGGCTCAATCCCCAGCACCAAAAAGAAAGACAAGACTACAGAGTGCTGGACACAGTGCCTGGCGAAACCTCTTCCTGTCCCCTTGTCTCTGGGCTTCTTTGCCTCTCTTCATATCCTCCCTCCATAAGTTTCCACTTGGGAGCATTTGCTTTTTTTTTTTTTTTTTTTTTTTTAAGAGGGGTGTTGCTGGGGATGGAAGGGGGAACCCAGGGTCCCCGTGTGGGAGGCAAGCTCCCCCTGAGCCCCACCCCAGGCGTGCTTCTGGTCTTTTGCTATTAAAAGCAGTGCTGGGTCTGGTGCAGGGGGACACACCTGGGACATCCCAGCTGGGCAACACCTGTCTCCAGGTGAGAGCTAGAGGCCAGGGCTGTGGCTGAGAGGTGCAGCACCAAGAAACAAATAGGCTCACCCCCATGCACACAATCAGCCTTAATAAAGAGGCTTTTTTCCCCTATGGTGCTGGGGATTGAACCCAGGTCCTTGTGCGTGCCGGGCAAGCACTCTACCACTGAGCCAGGACTTAAGTACTCACCCTGCAGGTTTTGTTAGAGCATTGTAGTCATACACAGTAATTGAGTTAGTCCCGACAAAATCGTACATGCATGGAATTTGATTTCACTTCACAATCCTCCCACAACACTATTTACTTTCTGACTAAATTAAATGTATACCTTTCTCCTTTTTAAGAAAATGAAAAGGCACAAATGAGTCAAAAATGTTCAGAATACATATATCTGACAAGGAATTTGGACCCAGAGTATATTATTAATATTCTGTAAGTTCATTGAGCAGGCAAAATCCCACTTATACAAATGGGCAAAAAGCCTTAAACCTCTACTTCCCCAAGAAGGCACATGGCCCTAGGCCCGTGGAGAGTCCTCCGACATCCTGAGTATTACAAGTTCCTGGGTTTTGCTTTGCTTTCTTTTGTTTAAGCCCTGTGTCTACTCAGTAATAGTTGAAAGAAAAAGAAAGGGGTCGCCCTTAATGCAAGATTTTACACAACCACTGTGGTGTCGGTGTGGTCTTCCATTGTACTTCATTTCTCTAGTACTATGTGAGCTTGTGTTGAGAGTAGATATTCTGGGATTTTGTGTGTTTGTGTAACATCAGTAGTAAAAACGTGTTTCTGCACTGTCCCTGTTGGTGCAGTTGATCTGGTGTATTTGACCTCAGAGCACAGTGAGCGCAGTGTGTCGTCAATTGCCTCAGTAGAAGATGGGCGCGAGGTGGAGGATTGCCCTCCACAGGGTGTGAGCATCCCGGGAGGTGAATTGCAAGTGGATCTGGCTCGCGCCAGTCCCTGACCAGGCCGAGCACACCCTCTGCCCTTGCAGCCCTTCCTCACCTGGACACCAGGCTCAATGGGAGTGTGAAAGGGGTGGGCGCTGTGAGCCACCCATCCCTACTGTCATGGGCCCTGACACGCTGAGTACTTTATGTGGCTCATAGAAAACACTTGGAGTGGAAGACGCAGCAGATTCTGAAACAGTTTGTGTCATCCCACATTTTCAATGTGCTCTTCTTTTTTTTTTTTTTTAAACATCTTGAAATTAGTGTACATTCCTTTTCAAATAATTTTTAAGCCATAACACATACCCTGGGCAGGACTTTCAGCTCAGGCCAAGGAGATCAAAAGATCCCCTGCTCAGTGGTCTTCATTAGTCTAATATCAGAGCAGACCAAAAAATACACACAAGTAAAAGTATAGATTAATATCCCTTATGAACATATAAGTAGGAATCTTGAGCAGAACATCAGAAAACTGAGTCCAGGAGCCAAGCACGTTGTCACACACCTGCAGTCCCAGCAACTCTGGGAGCTGGAACAGAAGGGTCATGAGTCCAAGGCCAGCCTGGTCAGCTTAGCAAGATCCTGTCTAAAAGTGAAAGTGAAGAAGGGCTGGGGGTGTGACTCAGGTGGAGCACTGGGCTCAGCCCCCAGCGCTGCAGCAAGGTTGGGGAACGGGAACTGAAGCTGTGGCGAGTTGAAGGGACTAAGCCAGGGTGTTTACCCAGACACCCGCAGGTCCATTCCTGCAGTCTGACACAGGGCAGTGGAAGGACAGAGCCCACAGGAGCCTCTCGGTAGAGGGAAAGCCAGCACCGGAGGCTTCTGAACTCAAGACAAAATGCTCAGGCGGCCGGGCTGGGAGGGAGCCCCTGAGCCTGCCCCAGACCCTGCATGGCCCCTGGCAGCACCCTGAGTGCCAGGCATACCAGACAGGGTGGCCTGCCACCATTCCTGCAGTGTGGCTCTGGGTCTCTAGCTGGTGCGACAAGGCAGGCAGGCAGTAGGAAACCGAAGAGAACGTGGGAAGAAAGACGTCAGTGTGAAAGCCAGAGAAAGAAATAAAACTTGTCATGGATAAAGTGACAAAAAAAGCCCCAAAAACTCAGCAGGATTGTTCTGGTTGATACATAGACACCGGTTGTATTTCTGTATACAGTCCAAGAATGAAATCAGATAACTCCACTCATCATAGCATTAGAAAGGATAAAACCCAAATGAACTTAGCAAAGTAAATATAGACTTGTACACTGAAGACTGCAAACATTTTAAGAGAAATTAAAGGAGATTAAGTACATGGATTGGAAGACTCATTCCATCGTTAAAATGGTAATTCCCTTCAAATTGATCTATAAATCTAGTCTGGTCTCTGTCAAAATCCTAGCAGAGTTTTTTGTAGAAATAATAAAGCTGATTTTAAAATATATTTTGAAAATAAAGGATCAAGATTTGGCCTAGGGCCAGATGCAGTGAGTGGAGAGGCTGAGGCGGGAAGATCACAGGTTCAAAGCCAGCCTCAGCAACAAAATGATGCTAAGCAACTCAGACCCTGTCTCTAAGTAAAATACAAAGTGGGTTGGGGATGTGGCTCAGTGGTCGACTGTCCCCGAGTTCAATCCCTATATCCCCCTCCAAAAAAAAAAAAAAATTAGGCCTGGGGTTGTAGCTCAGGAGTAGAGTGCTTGCTACCATGTGTGAGGTACTGGGTTTGATCCTCAGTGCCACATAAAAATAAGTAAGTAAATAAAATAAAGATATTGTGTCCATCTACAACTAATATGTGTGTTGTGTTTTTAAAAAAGGATCAAGTCAGGCATAGTGGTGTATGCCTGTAACCCCAGCAGCTCAGGAGGCTGAGACAGTAGGATCCTGACTTAAAAACCAGCCTTAGCAGTGGCGAGGCACTTAGCAACTCAGTGAGACGCTGTCTCTAAATAAAATACCAAATAGGGCTGTGGATGTGGCTCAGTGGTAAACTGCCCCTGAATATATATTAAAAAAATATATTTTTAAAAGTTAAAAAGGATCAAGGTTAGCCAAAGTAATTTGGTAGAAGAAGATTGAAAGACCTAGTCCTGATTCAGAACTTAGTACCAAGCCACTGCAGTCCTGCAGCATGGTCTCGACCCAGGCACAGGCGCGCCTTCAGCGGAACCCAGTTTGGAATCAGTTTGGTCAGCTGGCTTTTCAGAAGGACCCAGGACGATTCGGCAGGTACTGGGACGGTACCCATCTGAGAATGACTGCACTTAGAACCTTATGTCACATACACCCAAAGGTGAACTCAGGATAAGCGCTAGGGCTCGAGAATCTATGAAGAGCATGCGGCAGGGCTTCATGGCTTTAGAGCAGTCGGATTGTAGTTGTTATACCAACATGTGATCCAGAAAAGGAAATCGGTACCTCCTTCTTCCTCTGAGTTAAAATATTTTGTGTTTCAAAAGAAACCATCAAGATATACAGACGGAGTCATGTATTCCTGTAATCCCAGTGATTGGGGAGGCTGGGGAGGAAGATCCCAAGTTCAGCCTCAGACAGACCCTGTCTCATAAATCAACAAAAGGGGTTGTAAAGGGCTCTGGGTTCAATCCCCAGTGTGGGGTTGGGTGGGGTAGTTTAAATGGTGAATTTTATGTATTTTACCACCATAACAACAAATTCTACCCAGCTCCCTGTGTTCTGCTGAATGCTGTTTGTATATGAAACACCTAAAAGTATGTTTACCATACAAATTCTAAATATGTTAAATATCGTGTGTGTATGTGTGTGTGTGTATGTATGTGTATTCTGTAGTTAACCTGTTTGCTCTAAATTTGAGCTCAGATTTTATGAGAAGGCAAATCGCACCAGGATCACATTGTCCTCACTCTCAGGTCATAAGCTTAAGAAAGTGAAATCCATCTGACCTTTCTTTGCCAAGAATTTGTCTTGGGTGGTTTGAATGACCCGCTCTCACTGAAACCTTCCACCTTGAATGATCTTGGCTGTTCCAATAAATAGGGTTAAAGAATTACCATATTCATTTGGTGCCAATTGATGCACTTAAGATGTCTTATTGATGTTATTTCTGTAGTGTATTAAGAATAAGGGAACAACTAGAGCAATTATCTTAGTTTTAGGAAGCACTTAAGGAGATTAAAAGTTGTAAGTAGCAGACCCAACAATAGTCTCCTGCTCACATGTGAGGTTGGTTGTTAGGCATGGCCAGTACCCAGGGTCCACCATGTTTGGGTGCGCTGACCACTTGTGAAGCCCTGCACGTTCTGGTTTGCTCAGCAGGTGTTGGTTTCTGACCAGCAGAGTTCCTAGAAAGCAGAGCCTCGTGCCACCAGTGTTTGTCTTGTGACCAACCACCTGCCTGTTCCTGTTCTGTTCTTGTCTGCCTCAGCCTTCTGACACTTGGTCCCTCATGCTTTGCCCACCGTCTCTGGGGTGAGGGCCAGATGGTTTTTAGGATTAGCTTTCAAGACAGGCCTGGTGGAACCTGCAGTTCCCTCTGATTGCTGACCTCAGACCTGCAGAGCATCCCAGGGACCCTGCTGGCCAGACACAGCAGCACACCCTCTATTCCTAGCCCCTCCCGGGGATGAGGCAGGAGGATCCCAAGTCCCAGGCCAGCCTGGGCGCTTCAGTGAGACACTGAAACAGTAAAAATGGCTGGGATGTGGCTCTGTGGCAGAGCATGTGCCCAACAAGCACGAGGCCCTGGGTTCAGCCCAGGGCCACAGAGCGCAAGAAAGCGCACCCTGCTTTTGCATGTGTTCTGTATTTGTTTTCATGTGGTGTGAAGGGTTGAGCAGACTCAGTGCCTCCGACTCAGTCATGTGAGCAGAGCCTCACACAGGGTAGGCAAGTGCTCTGCCACTGAGCCCCGCCCCAGCCCTGTGTGTTTTACTTTCAATAAGATGTCTGTCCGTTTTATTGTAGGAGGCTATTCTGCCGATCACCCTGTCATTAAAATCTTCTGGAGAGTCGTAGAAGGTTTCACTGATGAAGAGAAGCGCAAGCTGCTCAAGTTTGTGACGAGCTGTTCCCGCCCCCCTCTCCTGGGGTTCAAGGTACACCACCTGCATGCGTTGTTCCCGGCCTGGAATGCGCCCAGCACCAGCCTGCTGCCACGGCAGCGCACGTTGTGCTGGAGTGGCCCAGGGGTGACCCTGCATCCAGCTGGAGTAGCTGTGTGGACAAGCAGGAGTCCTGTGGGTCTTCGGGGTCTGGGGCAGTTCTTAGCATGACTGGAAGAAAACGTCCTGACCCTCGCAGCTGTGTACCTCGTGTTGCCTAGCTCTACCTCTGGGTATTAATGTTGACCTCATATAACTTGGATTATTATTTTTAGCAATTGAAATTGCTTGCAGGAGCTGGATATGGTGGCAGAGGGCCTCACTGAATTGATGAGACTGAGGCAGGAGGATCACAAGTTCAAGGCCAGCCTCAGCAATGCAGTAAGGCCCTAATCGACTTAGTGAGACTCTGTAAATAAAGTATTAAAAAGGGGGGATGTGTCTCAGTGGTTAAACACCCCTGGGTTCAATCCCTGGTACCAAAAAATAAATAAATTCAGGAGGCTGAGGCAGAAGGGTGTAAGATTCAGGCCAGCCTGGGTAACTTAGCAAGACCCTGTCTCAGAAAAAATTAAGAAGGGTTGGGGATGATGCTCAATGTTAAAGTGCCCTGGGTTCAGTCTCTGTACCACAAAAAGTGTGTGGTCCTGAGTGAGCAAGCGGCACTGTACCGGGGGATGCTCCTGGCTGGCTCTTCCTCCCATGGGTGGAGAGTGGCCCTCATGGCAGGGAGCACTGCCTGCCCGCCCCCAGGGCATCGGCGAGTGAAAGAGTGCAGGTGCCATGTGCAGCACCGAGAATAGTCTTGCCACTTAAGTGTGTTTTTCTGCTGTTCTTTTTTGGTACTGAGGATTGAGCCCAGGGCATTACCTCCTGAGCCGTATTGAGCATTGTTTTATTTTGTGACAGGGTCTCACCACGTTGCCCAGGCTGGCCTTGATCTTATGTTAGGACAGGGACCAAAGGAGAACTAGAAATAACATTAATAATTCAACACTCAGCGTTATTCTGAGGACATGAGGCAGTATTCTCTCAAGTACTTGAAGAAACTAAAATGAAAGCATTACCTTTTTGAGGCAGAAAGGATCTCTGATGGCAAGGATGGCGAGTTATGGCAAAGTCTCCAAGTAGATGGTGTTACTTAGGCTCAAGCCTCCAGAATTGGGCAGTTACAGGCGTGTGCCACCGTGCCCGAATGCAGCTTGAGAGTTCAGTGCCACAGGTGATTTTACCAGTAACACTTGCCCTGAGAGACAGGTCTTCTGGAATCTTCCTTTCAAAACAGTGCCAACCTCGAGGTCACTACTCTCCAGGAAGAGTCTAGGTAGGGTCCTGTTCCCCTGCAAAGAGAGTGGGGCAGGGATGCTCTCCTGACCCTGGTGAGCAGTCAGTGCCAACCAGTGGGCATGGGGAAACCCGCATGGGAGAGTGCAAGAGAATGCTAGCCTGCCTTGGCACGCAGAGACCTCCAGACCATCTCCTGCACAGGGGTCATAGACATTGGGGAGGGCATGTTCCTTAGCTCCTTTTTGGTGCTGGATACTGAACCCAGGATGCTTCACCACTGAGCCACATCCCCTTTTTTTTTTTCTTTTTTCTTTTGTATTTAATTTTCACTAAGTTGCTTATGCTGGCTTTGAACTCCCAATCCTCCTCCCAATCCTCCTCCCCAGCCACTGGAATTATAGGCGTGCACTACCATGCCCTGCTTTTCTTTTCTTTTTCTTTTCTTTCTTTTTTTTTTTTTTTTTTTTTTTTTTAATTCTGGGGATTTAAACCAGCGGCACTTGACCACCGAATCACATCTCCATCATCCCTCTTATTTTTTATTTTGAGGCTGGGTCTTGCTAAGTTGCTGAAGCTGGCCCTTTAAGTTTTGGTTGTCCTGCCTCAGCCTTCCAAATCGCAGGGAATACAGCTCCTGTGCCAGGCTTTGGTTCATTAGCTTTTAAAATCCCAAACAAAGGGTGGTGAGAACTTGTCTCCCTGACAGGGCCCTGCGCAGGCATGACTGAGTTGCTAGGCCAGGAAGGTGCGCTGCGCTGTGCTAGGAGATGGTCTTCCTGTTCTGGACTTTGTCTTACATGCTACACACAAAACTTAAGAGTTCTCCACGCTAAGTGTTTGTGCAGCTGTCCTGTGACGTGGTTCGGCGTGCCCCTAGGAGGCTGCCAGCACCCTGCAGGCTGGAGGGGCTGTCATCCTGCAGGCTGCAGAGGCAGGCCTCACTAAAAGTGACAAAACCCTCAGAAGAATAACGTCTGCTAAAGCTAATTAAAGTTTAATGTGTTTAATAAATGTGGTTGTTACAGACCAAAAAAATCATTAAAGTGCTGTACCAAAGCACTAAGTTACCATCAGACCACATAATAAATTGATGATTTTCTCACTCTGGATTAATGCAGATTCCCGTCAAACTATGTTTAATCGTACACTGAAAGGTGCCCTCGACTTGGATTTCAATGAAGAACTTCATTTTTTCACCTTTTAGGCTGCAAGTGGAAAATTCAGTTAGCATTAGGAAGGAAACCCTACAGGGTGGCGTTTCACTGCAGAATTCACTGAGAATTCCCACTTACTCAGAGGCTTTGCCAGCACTCACCACCCCTGTCACCAGAGATCCTTTTCTGCCTCAAAAACAGGATGATTTCATTTTAGTTTCTTCAAGCACTTGAGAGAGTAGTTGCCCTGAATATTCAAAATGGTGAGTGGTAAATTAAATGTAATTTCTAGTTGTCCTTTGGTTCCTGTTCTAACATTTTCATGAGCAATTTAAAAGTAGCATATAAACTACAATTAGAAGGGGGTGGGGTTGTGGCTCAGTGGTAGAGCACTTGCCTATCATGTCAGGAGTAGAGAAAGCTTGTTCAAATTCAGACTATCCAGCTCCGACTTAAGCTGGCGAGTTGGTGTGGGGCTGCCGTGTTTTACTCAGCATGTTTGAGCCCCTGAGTTTCATTTCTGCACTACCAAAAAAAAAAAAAAATGGATGTAGACTTGTAAGTTTTGTTTTGTTTTGTTTTGTTTTGGTTACCAGAGATTGAGCTCAAGGATGCTTAACCACTGAGTCATAATTATTTTATTTAGAGATAGGGTCTTGCTAAGTTGCTGAGGGTGGCTTTGCACTTGTAATCCTGCTGCCTCAGCCTCCCAGGCCACTGGGATTGTAGGTGTGCACCCTGTGCCCGAGTTCCTTTGGTTTTCTATTTGGTCTCTTTTCCCAGTGATGACCTTTATTCCCTGCTTGGACCAGGGATTAGGTAGAGGGCTCTATTAAATTTCCCCAGTGTCTGCGGGTTCCTTCCCTTCCTCCTCTCACTTGGATCAGGCTTGTCCATGGCTGTCTGCATGGCCCTTCAGTGACACAGACAGCACTTGATCTTTGCATCAGCTGATGGCCACCCCACCCTGCCCTAAGTCAGCTCTTGACCTTTGCACCTTCCACATCTCTAAAGGTCCAACAGCAGAGCCTGCGGGAACCCTGCCCCCTGGAGAGGTGGCCTCCAGTAAGCCCGCGTGTGCCTGCCCCTGGAGCACAGGGCACAGCACTGGGCTGATGCCGAGCAGGTCCTCCTCGGCCCCTCCTTGTGGAGTGGGTGTCCCTGTGTGCGCTCATGTGCGTGCTTCTGCAGGACTGTGTGGGTAAGGTGTGTCCTGTGCCTTGCTGTCTTCCAGGAGCTGTACCCAGCCTTTTGCATTCACAACGGAGGCTCTGACCTCGAGCGGCTCCCCACAGCCAGCACCTGCATGAACCTACTGAAGCTCCCAGAGTTTTACGATGAGACCCTTCTGCGAAGCAAGCTGCTCTATGCCATCGAGTGTGCTGCTGGCTTTGAGCTGAGCTGAGCTGAGCTGGACCCGACCCTCCCAGAGCAGCCAGCACCTCCCCAGGCCCAGAGAGTGCTCCGGCTGGACCCCGGCTCTCCAGGCTCCTCCCTCCTCCTGGCATTCCTCCCTCCCTCATTTTTTAGATGATTTTTATTACAACATGGTCACTTATTTAGATGGACATTGCTTAACAGTTGTTTCGTGCCAGGTGGCTGATGTAGTAACTTTGCCAAGAAGAGCACAGTTTTTAGACTAGTGGCAACTCAGTGAAATTAACCAAAGATGAAGCTTTGGCTTTGCTGACCTTGTTAGACTCCTTCTGAGCCGCGGCTGCCACCTCCTGTGGGGCACCCCACGGTCTGTGACCGACTGAGGGGCCAAGGCACCGCCCTCTGGGGCCACTGCTTCTCCTGTGGTTGATTGTTTACAGCCTAATTGTTAAAACTGAAGGCACTTCCTGCTGCCTCCCCGTGGTTAGGTTGGACAGTAGGTGGTGGTAGTGTACTTGTGCTTCTCTCGCCATTTCTCCCAGGTGGGACCGGCATGCTTGTTCTCAGTGTAGCGTCGACCTGCATCATGATGGCTTGGGTATTGCTGTGGGGTGTGAGGTGGTCATGCATTCTCGTCTGTCTGTCTCCACGTGGTGCCTGGAGAGCTTCCGGGGGAGGCCAAGGAGGGTCCACACACCACCGCACGCGTGTGGCCTGCAGTGAGTGGTGGCTGGGGGCGTGGAGGCCCTGCAGCTTCTATTAAAGTCATTTGAACCAAAGTGGCGGGCTGCGTCTCTCCGTGACCACGCGCCCTCCTCAGTCCGGCTGCAGTGCCCATCACCCAGGGCATCTTGGGGTACCTCACTCCCGTGCTTCCGGCTGCTGCTCTGACATGGAGACTGGCGTTCCTGGCACGTGTGGGGAGGGGGAGTCTCACAAAGGCACTTTATCAGGACCTCTGTCTCCTCAGCAGCACCGGGTGCTCGCTGCTCTGGCAGCCGAGCTGGTGCTGGGGAGTGCTGCAGACCCATTCCCTGTGCTCCCGCGTCCCCTCCGCTGGAGGCCTGTCGGCCATTGAAGTCAATAGACCAGAATCAGCAATACGCTTCTAAATGGGAAAACAGAACGACACTTTTAAGACAATGACCGTTATCAAAACAAAATGTATAATTTCTTAATTTGAATAATAAATTAAGTGTTTAAATGCTATTTGTAGTCTTGATAAACAAATAAATAGCATTTGTCTTTGGGGTTTTTTTTTTAGGTTGTTTATGCAGAGTGCTCATATCTTTGTGTATTTGATTATTGGTATTTTAGACCTGGAATGTCTGAGACTGAAGAGGACTGGCGGGGACGCAGGCCGTGTCTTTCCTTGGCCCTCTATACTTACTTACTCATGTTCCAGTGGCTGAGGGTTGGCACTCTATCTTCTCCCCAAGATCGCGTTGGAGCCCTGCCCCGGAGGGCTGTTGCAGTGAGGTGACAGCTCCCCAGGCAGGCTGCTGGCCAGTGAGGGTCAGGAGGGTGTTGAGAGGCCAGTGCCCGCCCAGTCTCAGATGCTGTCTTGCCAGATCTTTTTTTTTTATTTGTGGATGGACCTTTATTTTATTCACTTATTTATATGTGGTGCCTCACCCATGCTAAGAAAGTGCTCTCCATGAGCCACACCCCAGCCCTTCCCAGGTCTCTGGTTTGCCTCAGGGTGTTGAGAACTTTTCAGAGAGGACTCATTCATCCTTTTATTTGCTTTCTCGGTTCGGTTCTGTTCTGTTCTGTTCTGGTTTCAGCTCAGTGCTGAGTTCGTGGCTGGCTGTGGCAGGCATTTCCACGAGCTGTTGTCTGCCATCGGGCTTGTGAAGGCAGCGTTGTCAGAGCGGCACAGCCCAGCTGCAGGGCCGCCCAGTCTGACCTGCAGTCTACCCTTGCTCAGCTGTGCTTCTTGGCCACACAGTGCCAGCGTGCGGGCCACAGTGAGCTCTGCACAGCATGGGGGTGCTCCACGTGAACTGTCTTGTCCCTTAAAAAGAGGAAGGGACGCTCTTTCAGCTTCTCCTGCCGCCAAGCGTACCTCCCAGGACGGCCAATAGACTGTTCAGTCGTGCACTTGGTGGCCCCACTAGCCTCAGGGCTTCTGGTGCTGGATGGCCATCTGCCGAGGCAGTGGACACACAGGTCCAGTGGGAAGATGCACTGACCACACGATCTCCGATTCCAGAAGCCTCCGAAGGTTGGTTTTTTGTTTGTTGTTTGTTTTGTGGTCCAACCTAGGGTCTAGACATGCCAGGCAAGCTCTACCACAGAGCCACACTCCTGGCCATTTTTATTGTATTTTGAGATAGGGTCGGCCTCAAACTTGTAATCCTCCTGCCTCCGCCTCCAAGTAGCTAGGGTTGCAGACCTGCACCGCTACACCCAGTTGAAGGTTACTTCTTTTTAAAATATTTTTAGTTCTAGGTGGACATAATGACTTGATTGTACTATATGGTGCTGAGGATGGAACCAGGTGCCTCTCAAACGCCAGGCAAGGGCTCTACTGCTGAGCCACATCCCCAGCCCCTCCCCAGGCCTTTTTATTTTGAGAGAGGGTTTTAATAAGTTGCTTAAGGCCTCCCTACATTGCTGAGGCTGGCCTTGAACTTTCCAACCTCCTGTCTCACCCTTCTGAGTGGCTGGAATCACAGGTGTGCATCCCCTGAGGCCGCATCTCAGCAGTCTGAGGACATCTCCAACTCTGTTCTTATGTCTGTGGTGGTGACCTGTGAGCAGCGGTCTTTGCCACAAGTGGAATTGTTTGGGGGCACCATGAACTGCATCCAGATAAGACTGTGAACTCTGTCCTGTGTTCTGACTGCTCCACTGACCATCTCCCCGTCGCTGTCCACCTTGGCCTCCCTGTGCCCTGAGACACAACTGTGTTGAAGTTAGGCCAGTAGCAGCCCAACAGTGGCCTCAGAGTGTCCCAGGGAAAGGAAGAGCTGCACGCCTCTCACTTTGAATCAGAAGCTAGAATGATGGCACTGTAAAGGCGGCCAGCAGCCAGGCCTCCAGGCCGATAGCCATGCTGTGAGTGCAGAAGAAGTCCAGGGGAAGGACATGGCACGCGCTGCCCCGTGAAGGAGCGAGTCTCACGGGCCTGGACAGGAGGGAAGCCAGCCACAGCCCATCCTCAAGCCGGAGCCTCGTCCAGGGCAGGGTCCTGGGCCAGCTGAGGCTCAGTGGCAGGGCATGTGCCCAGCGTGCCCCTGGTGTTCACAGCAGAGAGAAGTCAGTGCCAGGCCACAAAGCCAGGCAGGTGTCTCTCCTGTCAGGCGCCTGCACAGTGGTGACGTCAGGTTGAAGCCAGTGCTGGTCCACCACTGTGACAATCCTGGCCTCGGGGACTTGTCCTGCCTGCTCTGCCCGAGTTCTGAATGGACCACAGAGCCCGGATGGCACACAGCTGTACCCTAGGGGCCCTGACTGCTGGGCTGCTGCTCAGAAAAGGTCTCTTCCTGAGCCTCGTTGCTGCTGGACAGCCTGCCTGGTCACCTGGAGGCTGGATGGAGATGGGCAGCGAGGTCCATGTGGGCTCCATTGCCCCATCCATTTCCATAGCCCGGGATTGTGAAGTAATGTGTGGTGGGGGTTCCCGGGATCCTGGTGTCTGGGTTTTTCATTGTATCTGACGGGAGGATGCATTTTGACACATTGTACGGAAATGGAGCACAGCTCCTCCTCCCTCTGGCTGCAGTGGTGCAGAGTCACGTGTGCATGTAGGGTGATAACCTCCTTGTTACTGTGCATGGCTCAAGATGGACAGCTAATGTTGGACTCCTCCCCGCACGCTCCTGGGTACTGAGAGGAGGCAATGCCCATCCGAAATATTAATCCCAGCAGCTCTGGAGGCAGGAGGATCAAGAATTCAAAGCCAGCCTCAGCAATATCGAGGCGCTAAGCAACTCAGTGAGACCCTGTCTCTAAAGAAAAAATATAAAATAGGGCTGGGATGTGGCTCAGTGGTCGAGTGCTCCAGAGTTCGACCCTGGTATTGAAAAGAAATGACCGTCCTTGCTGGATGTTGTTCCAGCAGCTCGGGCAGTGGTTCAAGGCCAGCCTGGACAACTCAAGGAGACCCTGTCTCAAAATTAAACAAAAAGGGCAAATGCTCCTGGGTTCAATCCCCAGTGCCAAAGAAAAAGAAGCAAGCATCCTTAGGGTATAGAGTGGGGAGCAGGACAGGCGCGTGTCATGGGGGAAGAGAAGCCTTTTGTCGGTAGCTTCCTGTGGCCGCCATCACAAGTCAGGACAGATGGCGCTCTCAGCAGCGCTCCTAGTTCTGGGGGCCGCACTCCCTCTGGGAGCTCTGGGCAGGAGCCTCCTCCTCAGCTCCTAGCACCTGCTGCCTCCCCTAGCCTAGGGCCCCTGGCTCTGGTCCTGCCCCCAGCCATGTGGCCGCCTGTCTCACGAGGACAGCTGTCCACGGGAATCAAAGCCCACTGATCCTCAGTTACAGCAGCCAGGAGCCTTCTCCACAAATAAAGCCACGTCCTAGGTTCTGGGACTTGGGACGTGGGGTCCCCTAGTGGCCACCGTCTCTCACCTCTGCATTCAGCTGTCCTTGGAGCTGAGGCCTTGCCCGTCAGTGAAGAGTTCTTGGCACCAGTGCACACTGAGGGCCCTGGGGCTCTGCCCTGTGGTTGCCGAGGCTGCGTCCAGCGTCCCAGGTCAACCTTCCCGGCGGTGTGTGGAGGTACATACTCTCCGTTTGTCTTCCGTGCTGAGCCCAGGATGGATGGCAGGGGCTTGGCATGTCTCCTGCAGGGTTCCTGATGCCCAGGCTCCTGGGAGGCAGGCGGCAGAGTCTCACTGGAGGGCCTGGCCCAGGCCACACCCCGTGCTGCTGACCAGCACCCCTGGGCCAGTGCCACTGGACATCTCTGCCTTTGTCACTCAGTCCCCAGACGCTGTGTCACACCTTCACAGTCACTCTCCCTCCTCCTTGCCCCACCCTCCCCCACGCTGGGCACTGGACTGGGGGGCTTGACCACTGAGCTGCATCCCCAGCCTTTTTCATTGTTATTTTGAAATGGGCCTCCCTGGGTTTGTGAGGGTGGCCTTGAGCTTGACACTCCAGCCGTGGCTGCCCAGGTCTCTGACATCCCAGAGTGCACGCCCGGCACCCAGCGCCCTCTCAGACCCTCTGCGTGCCCCCACACCTCCCTTTCCTTGTTCACGCCTCTCCTGTGGCACCAAGTGCAGTCTGACAGACTGGTGTGTCTCCCTCGTCATTTTCTCCACCTTCCTCCCAGAATAAACATCACTGTGTGGTGTTGTGGGTGCCCACTGAGTGCCAGGCACCCAGAATAAGGCCCAGGACGCAGCTGGTCAAGAGAACCTCAAGTTCCCATCTATAGCGTTCAGATTCTTGTTGATGGGCCCAGGTCTTCGCCCACCCCCGGGGGAGCCTGCCTTTGACTGGGAGATGGGCTCACCTGCTTGCCAGGACGGGGCGTTGGCGCCACCCAGTGGCCAGGCCAGGGTCTGCACCCTGGGACGTCCCCTGCCTCCCATGCCTGCTGCTGGCTGAAGCTGAAGTGCTGCCGCCACTTGTGGCCCGCACCTCGAGGTGGCCATTAAAGTGATGGAAAGATACAGCTGATGCTCATGTCTGTCACCTTGGCCCTCTGCTCCACTCCTGGGTGACAAGATCTGTGTCCAGAAAGCCACAATTCACAATTGTCCGCAGGCCAGGAAAATGTAAGTGCCTGTCCCCTGCTGGCCCATCAGCACAGAGTGGTCCATCCACACCCCGGGAAAACGTGAGAATGCAGCACTGTGGCAGAGCTGCCGAGGCTGAGGCAGGAGGACTGCCGGAGGCTGGGGGGTCGAGGCCAGCCTGGGCACCATGGCAAGATCCCCTTTCACAGAATACATCCGCCACAGCACGGATGAGCCTTGAAGCCAGAAACGAAAGGACACACGGTACGGATGCATCTGTGGACATCACCAGAAGGGCAAGTCCACAGAGAGGAGAGTGCTGTGTGGCCACCAGGGCCTGGGGATGGGAGGGAGTGACTGCTCAGGACTGCTGCATGTCTCTGTGGGCCGACGGAAATGCTCAGATGGTGGTGGTCATTGCCATCCTGGTGAATGTACTGAAAACAGAATTATAGACCTTAAAAGTGGATTGCAGATTGTGGATCATATCAATAAAATTGACTTAAGCAGTTCTATTGCCTTGTGAGATTTGAGATTTGCATCATCAAAGGATGAAAATGAGGTGAGCGTTGTGGCACACACCTGTAATCCCAGTGACTGGGGAGGCTGAGGTGCGAGGATCTCAAGTTTCAGGCCAACCTCGGCCACTAGCAAGGCCCTAAGCAATTTAGTGAGATCCTGAGGGGAGAGAGAGAGAGAGAAGTGCCCCTGGGTTCAATCTCAATTACAAAAAAAATATTAAAAATGAACTAAGCATATTGGTGTACACCCATAATCCCAATATCAGGAGGCTGAGACAGGAGGATCACAAGTTAGAGACCAGCCTCAGCAGTTTAGCGAGTTACTTAAAAGAAAATAAAAAGGAGGCTGAGACTGTGGCTCAGTGGTAAAAGTGCTTGCCTGGCATGTGTGGGGCACTGGGTTCAATTCTCAGCATATAAATAAGTGAGTAAAATAAAGGTCCATCGACATCTAAAAATCACACTAAAAAATAATAAATAAAAAAACAAAAAGGGCTAGGATGTAGCTCCTGGTAAAGCATCCCTTGGTTCAATCCCCAGTGCCCCCTCCCCCCCAAAAAAAAAAAGAAATGGAAAGGATCCCACGGTGGGCCCGCAGGGACACTCACTTCCTGCCTTCCCAGCCTTAAGGCCACCCTTGTCCTCAGAGCCCTCCTCCACCTCCAGGGTAGTGGAGGCTGACTCTCTCCATGCTGCCTCTCTGCCCACCAGGTCTCCCACGGTCCCCGTGTAGGGGACCCAGACTGCACTGATCCTCCTGGGCATTCTCTCCACTGGAAAGTGCCCGCCGCGTCCGCCACCCCCCTCCACCAGAGGGGATCGTGCGCAGGCTCCTTGGTGCTGCCCTCTCGGTGTCCAGCCTGCACTGGGAGTGGGCTGTGGGAGTGGGCAGCAGCTCACAGCGCCCACGCCTGACCCCGAGCACAGGAGGCCTCCACACCCAGGCCTGGGTTCCAGCTGGGAAGTGGCTGAGGTAGATGGCCAGCTGCAGGGCAGGGCTGACCTGCTGACCGGCACCCTTGGACCTGTCCCCCCTGCAGTCACCCCACGGACCGCTATGACCGCACCATGTCACATGCAGTGAGCACACCTCACGTCACACGTGCAGTCCTCGTGAAGCAGTGGTCACGCCATGGTCACAGCCATCCACACAAGCCATCATCGTGTGTCTGAAGTTGCCATACACACCTGTGTCACAGACGCCTGCTTGTCAGCACTCCTGCCATCTCCACACAGGCAGTCGCCACCTCGTACCCTGTCACGGCCTCAGCCCTCCCCCCACTGCAGCAAGGGTCCCTCCGGTGCCCGTGGCAGGCCTTCCTGGCCATTGCTGTGGGCTGGTGGCTTCCTGCAGCACCAGCCCCTCCTGCCCTTCTCTGAGGCGGAAGTCCTGTCTTGGTGACACTGGACCAAAACCAAGGTGTTGCTCCTTCAGGGCTCCAAATCCAGCCCCTGGGTCCCCTGGGCTCGGGGCTGTCTCCCAGCCTCTGCCAGGTGCCCATGCAGCTCACTGTCCATGACTGTCCCTCTGAAGCCACACACGATGGCATGGAGAGCCCACCAAGATGACACCTTCACAACCTCGGCACCTCTTGAGCTCTAGACCTTGCATGGCGGGCATGGGTCCAGGGTTAGGACCCCACATTCCTGACGGGAGGGCGCCGTCAGGCTGCTTCACCCCTGTCTTGTCGATGGTCTTAATCTTTAAACATTCTCCTTTATACCACTGACCCTCTCTGGGCCTCGGCCTCCCTGGGTACAAATGAAAGTTGGGCACGTGGGTCAAGGCTCTTTGTGTGGTGTCCAGTGCCAGGTCGGACAGTTCCTAGGCTGTGGGCAGGAGGCCTGGCTCATCCTCACACTTCAGCATACAAATTCATTTTAGCATCTCCCTTTTTTTTTTTTGGTACTAGGGATTGAACCCAGGGGCACTTAACCACTGAGCCACATCCCCAGCCCTTTTTTACATTTTATTTAGAGACAGGGTCTCCCTGAGTTGCTTAGTGCCTTTCTGAGTTGCTGAGGCTGGCTTTGAACTCGTGGTCCTCCTGCCTCAGCCCCTGGAGCCCCTGGATTATAGGCCTGCGCCACCACATCTCTCTTACAATCTCCCTTTGTTAAAGCTACACGTGCAATGTCACTGGTAGCTCATGCCTGTAATCCTGTTACGCAGAAGGATCACAAGTTTGAAGCCAGCCTGGGCAATTTAAAATAAATTGTCTCAAAATTTAAAAGAGTCAGATTTGGCTCACGCCAGCCATCCAACAGCTTGGGAAGCTGAGGCAGGGGGCTGCCATGTTCAAGGCCAGTCTCAGCAACTTAGCAAAACACTGTCTCAAAATGAAAAATAAAAGGGCTGGTGATAGCGCGCTCGCTTGGCATGCATGCAGCCCGGGTTAGATCCTCAGGACCACATACAAATAAAGATGTTGTGTCGGCCGAAAAAACTAAAAAATATTTTTTTTTGGGCTGGGGATGTGGCTCAAGCGGTAGCGCGCTCGCCTAGCATGCGTGCGGCCCGGGTTCGATCCTCAGCACCACATACCAACAAAGATGTTGTGTCCGCCGAGAACTAAGAAAAAATAAATAAATATTAAAATTCTCTCTCTTTCTCTGTCCCCCTCTCTCTCACTCTCTCTAAAAAAAAAAAATAAATAAATAAAATATTTTTTTTTAAATTTTTTTTAATTAAAAAAAAGGGGGGAGCTGGTGGTAGCCGGGCATGGTGGCACATGCCTGTGATCCTAGTGGCTTGGGAGGCTGAGGCAGGAGGATGAAGAGTTCAAAGCCAGCCTCAGCAAAAAAAAAAAAAAAAACAGGCACAAGCAGCTCAGTGAGGCCCTGTCTCTAAATAAAATACAAAATAGGGCTATGGAGGTGGCTCAGTGGTCAAGTGCCCTGAGCTCAATTCCTGGTACCAGGGAAAAAAAAGAGGGCTGGTGGTGTGGCTTGGTGGGGAGGGCCTGGGAACAATCCGCAGCGCTCACAGATACAGCACCCGCGCGTGCGGGGAGCCCAGGACTCTTTGAGGCCTGTTGAAGAAGGGCTCTTGCTGCCAGGCGCCCTTCCTTCCTGGGGCAGCACAGGGCAGAAGGGAGCGAGGACCGAGTCAGGGCAGGGCTTCACAGAGTCTGCGGATGGATTGGAGCTCAAGCACATCTCTCTCCATGAGTGAAAAATACTTTTTGTAAAAAATTTGTTTGTGGGGCTGGGGATGTGGCTCAAGCGGTAGCGCGCTCGCCTGGCATGCATGCGGCCCGGGTTCGATCCTCAGCACCACATACAAATGAAGATGTTGTGTCTGCTGAGAACTAAGAAAAAATAAATAAATATTAAAAAAAAAAATTTTGTGGCTTATCTGAAATCGGGTTTCAAGGGGCTCCCTGCATTTGGCAGAAGCCTCACCCTGAAGCTGTTCATTTCCCCCATGGGCAGCGGCAGCCCCCAGCAGGCAGGAAGAAAAGCCCGTCCAGGGGTGGGGGCCCCCTGGACCCCATGTTCTCTATGGAGGACCCTTGGCTCTCCGATCCTGCCGGGCCACAGACCATGGGGTCTACAGATCCACGGAGCATGCTCTATTTACAGTGGTCATCTGCCTGACCTGAACTGACCGTGATGAATTGATTTCATTTCCTACTCCTGCGTTTTTCAATAAATATTTACAGAGCCTAAGTCCTGCACCAGCCTTGTTCTGCGCCCTGGGCTTCCTCTATCAGCACAGTCAGGGAGTCCAGTCCCCTTGTGTTTGGGATGGGGGAGAGAGCTGGGTGCAGAGGGGAGAGCCTGGTGGAGCCAGGTGCGAGCCGCCAGGGCTGGGAGGACCTTCAGGAGCTGGTGTGGGAAGGTGTAGGAAGGAGGCCTTGCAGGCCTCGGGCTTCACTTGGACAGTGCTAGGGAGCAGCAGGGGGTCTAGAAGGAGGGTACAGAGCTCCCAGGGACAGCTGGCATTGCCAGCAAATTGGCAGAGAGACCTGTAGAGCAGCTCCTCGGGAGGCACACCCTGACCGTGGCCAGCTGCCACCAAGGGCGTGGAAGGCCCGGCAGATGCTCTGGGTTTCTCAGGAATGACTCAGGTCACCTTCCCAGGAACCAGGGCCACCCGCTCAGCGGGACCATGAGCAACCAAGGCACAGGCTAAGTAACTGACTGGCTCCTCCTCCTCCGGGAATCAGAGCTCCCAGAGGTGCTGGGCGGAACCCGCTCACGGTCCCATCTGGGCTGGGCTGCTGGGCCCCGTTCCTCCTGCCTTCTGGGGACCCAGGGACCAACCAGGCATGTCCACCTCCGCTGCGCTGAGTCTCTACTGGAGGGGGGACCTGAGTGCTGACACTAGCTGCCTGGGCCCAGGTGACTTCCTTCCAGTACACCTACGCCCTGAGGCACAACCCACTGTGCTGTCCTGTCTCTCCAGGGACTTGGCCATATGTGCAGACAGTTGAGGTCATCACAGCTGCTGGCATCTGCTGGGCTCAGGCCAGGATGCTGGCAGCCTCCTAGCAAGCACAGGATGATGGACATCAGTCCAAGGTCACAGCGCTGCTCAGAGAAGCCCTACTCAGCCCAGAACTGCACAGGGCACCTGCGCCCAGCGGGGGACCAAGGGGATGCCCTTAAATGTTTCCCCAGAAACATGCTTCTTCAGCAGGTTCCTCTGCTGCCTCTGCAGCTATTGGTGCTCAGGTGTCCATGGGCAGGCAGTGCAGGGCCCAGCCAGCGTCACAAAGGACACTGGATCCTGCAGGTAACTTAACACGCAGCTCCAGTGACAGCTGCCTCTCCAGCTGTGGCCTGCACATCTGCAGATTCAACCCCAGCTGAACGTGTCTGGGGAAGGCTCCACCCTGCTCATGGCACCCAGACGCTCCTCTGGCTGCTCTTCCCCAGGAACTACGGTTTTCAGAGCAGCAGGTCTGATGTGCCCGGTGTCTTTAGGGACAAGGCGTGTGGGTCCTCAGCAATGCTGCAGTGCTCCATGGGAGAGCCTGATGCATGAGGGTGTGGGCGGGGTCCTGCAGCCAACCCAAAGACATCAGGGCACAAGGGCACTCAAAACGACTGGCCCATCGAGCCGTCACACAGGGGTGTGCAGAGCAGCAGCCAGGACCCGGCACTCCCTCCCCACCGTCCCCCTCCACGGGCAGCCCCTCACCCTGCGCCAAGGCCCTGGATGCCAGGATGGGGGACTTCCCATCAGGAGGTCCCCACCCACCCTTGGGTGCTCCAGGCACACACCTGCATCCCAGCAGCTCCTTAGGCTGAGGCAGGAGGATCACAAGTTCAAAGCCAGCCTCAGCAACTTCACAAGGCTCTGAGCAACGTAGTGAGGCCCTGTCTCAAAAGAAAAAAAGAGGCTGTGGATGTGACTGAGTGGGAAAACCCTGGGTTCACTCCCCGTGCCTCCCAGGAGAACCCCACAAATGCAAAGGTACAGAGATTAAGAGTATCAAGGGTGACTGCAGAGTCGCCTGGCTACCGGGTGGAGAGGGACAGCAAGACCGAGGAGCCCCCCACACACACCCAAGGAAGGGCTAGGTTGGGGGCACTTCTCTGGGGCAGCGTCCGGCCGTCCTCATCCTCGTGGGCCACACCTTCCCGGGGGCCAGGAGCCGAGGCCCTCAGATGCAGGGCTGTGGAGGACACTCCACAGAGGCCAGGTAGGAGCCCAGCCATGGGGGCCTGCCAGCACTGCCCTCCTGTGAGCCGATGACAATGAAAACTCCTGCCCCACAAGGCCGCGGGGCCCAGGGAGAAGGGCCTCCCGGGCCAGGATCCTCCTGCTCCAGCCTCTGTGCAGACAAAGCAGCTGCGGGCTGCAGAGGTCAGAGTTCAGGACCAGCGCGCCCACTTCTAGGGAGCAGGCCTTCTGAACCCAACGTCAGGGGGTGGTGAGGACTCCGGTCTGCCTGGCAAGGCGCAGAGGGACGCGGCCTGCGTTCAGAGAACCCTCAGGACTCACCCTGCCTGGAGCACATGGGAGGGGACAGGAGGGTGGAAGGGAAAGGCCAGCTGTTCCCAGAAGACTCCAACTGGGGTGGGCCAGACACCTGGATGCACCTGTCAGAGCTTCCCCCTGGGGAGGGGACGCAGGGTGCACAGGACCCCAGAGCTGGCTGGTGAGTTGGAGGCAGAGGTTGGCCTTCAGCCTCTACCCCAAGGTTGCAGGAGCATGTGTCCCACACCCCCAGCATGAGGTCCAGGGAGGGACAGCCAGACAGCAGAGTGCGGAGCCAGGAGCCCGGGCCACTTTCTGCCCTGGCCCTCCCCTGGAGGTGAGTCCCATCCTGCAGGGCCGCTCTGTGGATCCGCACCTCACCACCCAAGAGCCCCGCTCCACACCTGCTGTCTGGGGCTGCCGAGGGCTGGCTCTTAGTCACCCTTGCTGCTCCTGACCCACGCCCTGTGAATCAGGGCTGTGGCCTCCAGGCAGGGCCTCCGACTCCATGCTGACCTCATGGCGTTGGGCCTAATTGCCGCTCCACCTGCAGGGCCTCGGCCGTGGGCTGTGCATGTTGCGGGCGGCAGAGCAGCCACACTCGAGGTAATGCGCTAAAGGATGCCTGGAGAGACTTCCCCCTGGCACCCAAGGCTGGCTCTGGCCAGTCTCACACAGTGACCACTGTGCGAGTGAACAGGGACCCAGTGCCGCCAGGGAGAGGGGTTAGCGGCACCTGCCATGGGCTGAAGGGAGGGGCGCGACCCTGGGATTCACATCCCTGGCTGGTTCTTGTTAGAAATCAGGAAGTCAGTCAGAAGCCCTGGGGTCTCTCACTGAATGGCCTAGGGCCTCACTAAATTGCTGAAGCTGGCCTTGACTCATGATCCTCTTGTAACAGCCTCCCCAGCCACTGGGATTATAGGAGTATGGCATCACACCTGGCCCTATAGTTTTTGATACACCCGTGCATCCAGGTGCTTCTGATTAATTCAATTGTGCCTCTGAACAATATGAAAATGTGGTCATTTTTATTAGCACAACTAGTACATTTATGACTGTACCTTATGGTGGGGCCAAGCCGATGGTGGTTGTTTACTGGCAAATTAAGAATGTAGAGTCATTGCCTCAGTACTTAATGGAATAAAAAAATGTTCAGGCATGGCCCGAGAACTGCTGTTCTGTACACCATGAAATCACTAGGGCAGGCACAGCCTGATGACTGCTGTTCTGTACACCATGGAGTCACTAGGGCAGGCACAGCCTGAGGACTGCTATTCCACACACCATGGAGTCACTAGGGCAGGTACAGCCTGAGGACTGCTGTTCCACACACCATGGAGTCACTAGGGCAGACACAGCCTGAGAACTGCTGTTCTACACACCATGGAGTCACTAGGGCAGGCACAGCCTGAGGACTGCTGTTCTACACACCATGGAGTCACTCAGGGCAGGCACAGCCTGAGGACTGCTGTCCTACACACCATGGAGTCACTAGGGCAGGCACAGCCTGAGGACTGCTGTCCTACACACCATGGAGTCACTAGGGCAGGCACAGCCTGAGGACTGCTGTTCTGTACACCATGGAGTCACTAGGGCAGGGGCAGCCTGAGGACTGCTGTTCTACACACCATGGAGTCACTAGGGCAGGTGCAGCCTGAGGACTGTTGTTCTGTACACCATGGAGTCACTAGGGCAGGCACAGCCTGAGGACTGCTGTTCTGTACACCATGGAGTCACTAGGGCAGGGGCAGCCTGAGGACTGCTGTTCTACACACCATTGAGTCACTAGGGCAGGCACAGCCTGAGGACTGCTGTTCTGTACACCATGGAGTCCCTAGTGCAGGCACAGCCTGAGGACTGCTGTTCTGCACACCATGGAGTTACTAGGGCAGGTGCAGCCTGAGGACTGATGTTCCACACACCATGGAGTCACCAGGGCAGGCACAGCCTGAGAATTGCTATTCTACACACCATGGAGTCACTCAGGGCAGGCACAGCCTGAGGTGTTCTGTACACCATGGAGTCACTAGGGCAGGTACAGCCTGAGAGCTGCTGTTCTACACACCATGGAGTCACTAGGGCAGGCACAGCCTGAGGACTGCTGTTCTACACACCATGGAGTCACTCAGGGCAGGCACAGCCTGAGAGCTGCTGTTCTGCACACTATGGAGTCACTAGGGCAGGCACAGCCTGAGGACTGCTGTTCTGCACACCATGGAGTCACTAGGGCAGGCGCAGCCTGAGGACTGCTGTTCTGTACACCATGGAGTCACTAGTGCAGGCGCAGCCTGAGGACTGCTGTTCTGCACACCATGGAGTTACTAGGGCAGGTGCAGCCTGAGGACTGCTGTCCTACACACCATGGAGTCACCAGGGCAGGCACAGCCTGAGAATTGCTGTTCTACACACCATGGAGTCACTCAGGGCAGGCACAGCCTGAGGTGTTCTGTACACCATGGAGTCACTAGGGCAGGCACAGCCTGAGAGCTGCTGTTCTGTACACCATGGAGTCACTAGGGCAGGCACAGCCTGAGAACTGCTGTTCCACACACCATGGAGTCACTAGGGCAGGCACAGCCTGAGAACTGCTGTTCTGTACACCATGGAGTCACTAGGGTAGGCACAGCCTGAGAATTGCTGTTCCACACACCATGGAGTCACTAGGGCAGGCACAGCCTGAGAACTGCTGTTCCACACACCATGGAGTCACTAGGGCAGGTGCAGCCTGAGAGCTGCTGTTCTACACACCATGGAGTCACTAGGGCAGGCGCAGCCTGAGGACTGCTGTTCTACACACCATGGAGTCACTAGGGCAGGCACAGCCCCAGAACTGTTCCTCTGTACACCAGGGAGTTGCTCAGAACAGGGCACTGCCTGCTGTCTGGGAATTAATGGAAATTCCCCAAGTCAGTGTGTATTTCTGCATTACACATCATTTTTCATAGTATTGACTGACAGTAATAATAAGAGTGAGTCATTTTTCTGTGATAGGTCCTAAGAAAACCTTTGGGTTTTACTGTTTTGCAAAGATTAGGGCTGCGCATGGTGAAACACACTTGTAATCCCAGCGGCTAGGAGGCTGAGGCAGAAGGATTGGAGTTCAAAGCTAGCATCAGCAATTTAGCAAGGCCCTAAGCAACTCAGTACGACCTTGTTTCTAAGTAAAATATATATATATAAAAGGGGGGGGCTGGGGATGTGGCTCAAGCGGTAGCGCGTTCGCCTGGCATGCCTGCGGCCCGGGTTCAATCCTCAGCACCACATACAAACAAAGATGTTGTGTCCGCCGAAAACTAAAAAATATATATTAAAATTCTCTCTCTCTCTTTCTCTCTCTCAAAAAAAAAAAAAAAAGGCTGGGGATATGGTTCAATCCCCAGTAGTACCCAAAATAATTAACTAATTAATTAATTGATTGAAATTTCAAAATAAATAAATAAAGAAGACGAAGACGCAGAGCTGGAATGTAGTTCAGTGCAGTGTTTATCTAGCATGCATGAGACCCTGGGTTCAATCCCCAACAATGCCAAGTAAAACAAAAAAAAGTTTTGTTTAATAAGGAACAGTAAACCAGGTGCAGTGGCACACACCTGTAATCCCCGCGATTTTGAAGTTTGAGGCAGGATTGGGAGTTCAAAGCCAGCTTCAGCAATGAGGAGGCACCAAGCAACTCAGTGAGACCCTGTCACAGAGGTCAAGTGCCCCTGAGTTCAATCCCCAAACCTCAAAAAATAAAATAAGGAACAGTTAGGTCTGCACAGTGGCACACACCGGTATCTCAGCAACTCAGGAGACTGAGGCAGGAGGATCCCAAATTCCAGACCCACCTGGGTTAACTCAGCAAGATCCTGGGAGGTGCTGCCACCACACCGCCCTGCGGGAAGAGCAGAGGACAGTGCAGAAAGGCCAGCCAACGAGTCCATCTGTCCGTCTGAAGACAGGCTCCCTCCCAGGCCCGGCCACTGGGGCCCACAGCTGTGGGCGACACCATGCGCCTCAGGACGGGATCCCTCATGAAGACTGCCAGGAGCCGGGGCCAGACCTTCTCCCCAGCACCCCTGGACACACAGCCCACTGACCGCCGGAAGGACCTAGAGTCCTGAGGCTTTCGTCGATGCCCTAGGAGCTCGGCTTTCACTAGACTGCCCATGAGTGTTGGTCCTGGCGGGGGCACCCAGGAGGGAATCCCACAAGGAGCAGAGGACAGGCCCTCGTCAGGAAGCTGCTGCCCCACAGGGATGGAAACAAGAAGAAAAAATCATCCCTGCTCCTTGGCTCCAAATGCCTGGAAAGAGCAGCTCCCAGGCAGAACTGCCCAAGTGGGGGCTTCCTGTGGGATCTGCTGCCCCCGCTGCAGCCCTGCCCAAGAGCAGGTCACCTGGGGCATCCCAGCCCTTCTCTGAGCCTTGCCCCACCCAGACCTGCTCTCCTGGAAAGGCCGGGCTCCTCTGCTCCACAGACTTCCTCTTCCCTGAATAGGCCTGTCTCAGTGAGATGGCAAGGTCAGCTCATTCTCACAACAGGGGAATGACTGAAGGAGAGCCCGCCAGGCCAAGGCGACCAGGAAGCCCACGCCCGTGGGGCACCAGGAGGGTCTTCTCAGGGGCACCTGGGAGCTTGTTCAGTCTCTGCCCTGCCTCAGTGTGCATGTGCTGGTGGGAAGGTAGGCGGTCAGGCCCGGTCCCAGGGCAGGCTGAGTCTTGGGGGATGCAGACAGGTTTGCCTGCTGCGAGGGAGGCAGGGCCAGGGGCACTGGGGGTGCTCTACAGCACGCCTTTGAAGCCAGAGCTGCCTGCCAGGGCTCCTGTGCCTTATCTGCCAGCCACAGATAGAAAACAGCCGGCCCATCCAGCCTTGTGACAATAGGCAGGGACATCCTGGAAAAGCCCGTGTTCTCCGAGGGAGGCCCAGGCTGTGCCCCTGGAGGACCTGGGAGAGGAGCTGGAGGAGGGTAGAGCATGAAGGTGCAGGGACTCTGGCAGGTACACCTGCTCAGCCTCCGGGTAGGAGGGCTGCTGGGAGGAGAAGTGGCAGAACAGTGTGGCAAGTGCCATCCAGCCCACCCTCTAGCTGTGCCTGTTCTGTGCAGTGTACCTCCATTGGCCCTGTCTGCAGCCCAGGTGTGCGAATTCCTCCTGGCTCTGGAGGTCTCTGGGAGGAAGACCAGCAGCTGGCCTGCACAGCGGGTGGGTGGTGGACAGGTAATTCTGCACACAGGCCCTGAAGACCAACTGGGAGAGTGGAGGAAACAGACGTCTGTGGGGCTGGAGGACCTCTGGGCAGCTTAGGGACACTCTGTCCCAACATAAGTATTTTAAAGGGGAATGAGATGCAGCTCAGTGGTTGAGCGCCCAGGTTCAGTCCTCCATATACAGCTCAGCTGGTAGAGCGCTTGCCTCACACACACAAGGCCCTGGGTTCAATCCCCAGCACCACAAAAAAAGAAAACAAGTGTAAGAGGGATGCACCACCCCCAGACCTTAGTGAACAGCAGGAGAGATGAGAGCACATGTGCCTTGTAAGTGTATGCACAGGTCTATGTGTGTGTGGGTGTGTGAGCTGGTGCAGGTGCATGTGGCCCTACAGCAGGACTGGCCCAGCCTTGTCCTGGGAGGCCACCTGGGGTCCTACAGGAAGCACAGGGTGGGTGCAGCCACAACTGGACAGTGATCTCTGCAGGGGCACTTGGGCCAATCTCCTGACCTTCCAAGTCTCTGCAGGGAGAGATCTGAGGTGTACAAGGTCATGCTGTGGACCTGTAGCCACAGGGCAGCTGCAGTTAGGTGCCTCCCACAGCACCTGGTGCAGGTAAGGACTGGCATGGGGGTGGGCTGGTCTTTGGTGTTCCGTCCCACCCTTCACAGGTAGGTGTGGAGCAGCTGCCCTGGTGATTCCCAGATCCAAAAGCCCATCTTGTGGGCTTATACAGGCCCAAGCCCTGGTTAGACAAGGACCTGCCTGTTCCTGGGACGGGTCATTGCTGACACACCCAGGGAACTGCCACACCTGAGTCAGAGGAGGTGAAGGACAGGGGACCATCTCACCATGGAGGGCCACCTGCCACTCACCCCCTTCAGGACAGTGGAGGGGCCTTGGGCCTTCCCTTCCCAGACACTGCAGTCCCTGAGCATCTTAAACTCTCAGGAGCACAGAACTGCGGAAGAGCCACGTGTGCCCACGTGAGGCTCTGTCTCCAGGCCCCGCTGGGGCTCAGGGAACTGTGGCATGGCTGAGGGCTCTCCCTTCTCGAGGTGGGCACCCCGGGCAGAGCAGGCCAGAGCGGGCCTCTGTTCCCTGTCTGAGCACTCTCTTTCCAGCTGCTGTTTCCCAGGTTGCAGAAATGGTGCTGGGTGATCTTTTTTCCTAACCAGGGCTTCACACTCTCTGGGCGCCCTGGAGCCACACTCCCAGCCCTGGTTAAGTCTGTGGTTGGCAGGGTCGCCCGGGAGCCCTGTGGCCAGCAGCACTGCCTTCCCCTCTCCAGGGGCCAGCTCTGAATTCTCCAGAGTTCAGATGAAGTTTCTGCTAAGCCAAAAAATAGAGACAGCCTCCTGCAGACATCCCCTGGAGGCCTTGACTGTCAGCAATGTCCCAGGTGATTGTGCTTGGGCAATAGGCACCTCTCCCTGCCTGGCACCTAATTAGGCAGGGAACTCCCTGGTGAGGTCACAGCGGTGTCACCAGTTGGCCAGGATCTGGTGTTTACATCCCCCCACCTTGCCCCAAAGAGGTGCTGAGTCAGAGCTGGTACCCGGGGCTGTAGGCAGGGTGGTCTTACTGATGGCCTCTGGGCCCAGTCCCGCCTCAGAGTGCTGAGTCCTCTCCCCGGTTGCTGGCCTTCGAGGCTGTTGGACAAGGCCTGTGGCCTAGTAGAGCAGAGAGCTTCCGTGCTGTGAGGATAAGAACCCCATTTAGGGCTGGGCTGCGGTCAGTGCAGAGGCTCGCCTCGCATGGATGCCATGAGGCCCTGGGTTTGATCCTCAGCACCGCATAAAATGAATAATAAATAAAGGCATGGCGTTCATCTACAACTGAAAAAAAAAAAAAAAAAAAAAAAAAACACCACATTTAACCTCAAGAGATCATTGTGGCCTCTCAAGTGGCAGGGACTGTAATTTGGTTCATATTGGAAGGGAGAATTCCAAGGAACCCCGTAATTACTGTCCACTAACTTTTTTCTTGGTACTGAGGATTGAACCCAGGGGTGCTCTACCACTGAACTGTCCTTTTTATTTTCAGACAGGGTCTCACTGAGTGGCTGAGGTTGGTCTGCATATCAAGGTCCTCCTGCCCCAGCTTTCCAAGGGTCGGGTCACAGGCCTGCCTCACTGTGCCCACCAGTGACATTCGGAATGAGTTTACACCTCATCCATTGAAACACACCACACATTTTGTCTCCTACATCTCAAGGAGCATGTTATTTATCAACAAAAGTTGCTACATGCGTGAATTTACAAATCTTGGTGTGTGTCGATGACCTCCAACATGGAGGCCACCTTGAGGGACCTGTGACCTCAGGAGGTCTTTGCAGGCTGCGCTCAGAGAGCCCCAGGAGGGACAGCAGGCTGTCTTCCTCAGAACCAGTGGACCACCTAGTGGCTGCTGTGGGTTAACTTAAGTCCCCCAAAACCAAAACCGTCAAGCCTCAGTCTCACCAAAAAAAAAAAAAAAAAAGCAATGCTGATGTTTTTCACTTGAGTTCAGGGCTCTGGTCCCTGGGCTCCGGGAGGAACTGTCCACACTCCTGCTTGGCTGTTCCTGTGCTTGCAGCTGTACCTCTGCGACCCCCGCCTCTTTGCTGCCTGGGGTCTTCCCTGTGTGTCGTCTGTGTCTCCTTGAGGGCACCAGTCACATCCAATCAGAACCCGCCCTGCTCCAGGGAGACCTCATCTCAATTGCATCTGTAGTGAACCCATTTCCAAATAAAGTCACATTTGGAGGTACTGGGGGCTAGGACTTCCACATATCTTTCTGGGGGACACCATCAGGGGACAGGAGGAGCCTGGAGAGAAGGGGGAGTTGGACTCAGGGCCAGCAGCTCCTGGATGTGAGTTCCGACTTCTACATGGACCCCTAACTCTTCCTGGGGCTTCGTGGCACCTCCTGGTGGGTCCAGAGGGAGCCAGCTGGGAGTGGCAGGGAACCTCAGCCTCAGGAACCTGCCCTGGACATGGTTCCCTCCTCTCACTTCGGTCACAGGGAGACAGTTCAGAACCAGCCCTCACACCAGCCCACTGGCCAGGAACTAGACTGCAGGTTCCAGTCCTTGAACTTGGGCACTCAACCTCTGAGCCACACCCCCAGCCCTATTTTGTATTTTATTTATTTAGAGACAGAGTTTCACTGAGTCGCTTAGCGCTTCGCTACATGGCTGAGGCTGGTTTTGAACTTGTAATCCTCCTGCCTCAGTTTCCTGAGATGCTGTCATTACAGGTATGCGCCAGGCGGAGATTTTAGTTCTAAGGAGGACGGATTCCCACCTGATGGACTCTGAAACAGAGATGTTTTCCCACGGGTCAGGCTGAGGTTTCTTTCCCAATGCCCTGGGCTCCTAACCACTGCACTGCCCCCACCCCATCCACGGGAAGGTGTGGCCCACCCAGAAGAGGAGCTCCTTCTGGATCCGGATCACCCCCTACAGATCCTGGAGGTGGGCAGGAACAACACCAAAACCCCATAGGGATGCGGCCACTTCCTCACTCTCAGAGGAGTTTGGTATCCCTCGCTCTCAGGGTCTTAAGGTATGTGATGTCCCCCAGGGTCCCACTCCACAGCCTGTGGTGCTCCTTAACAGAGCACTCCTGGGTGACCAGGGGGAGAGGGTGTTAGGGCTACTCTGGTGACAGGAGGGAGCCAAGAAAGAGCCTGGGAAGCCACAGTCACACTCACCCGCCTGGCTGGCGAGCTCAGAGCCCTGCACCCCGTCTCCCCCTTCCAGGTCAGTTAATCAGGACTCAGATCACCTGAGGCCAGAGAGAATGGGAGCCATTGTTACCCTGTGTTAACAGCTAAAGAAACAATTGTCACCCTGGCAAAACAACAATGAGCACATTATGACTTCATTTCTCATGAATGAGCCACGTAATTGCCCTGATTTTCCGACTTTAAAATTATTTTTACTGTGAAGTAAGGAAAAGTACCAGATTAAAACAGAAGAGAGGGCTGGGGTTGTGGCTCAGTGGTAGGGCGCTCACCTAGCACCCGTGAGGCCCTGGGTTCAAGCCTCAGCACCACATAAAAATGAAATAAAGATACTGTGTCTACCTACAACTAAAAAATAAATATATTTTTTAAAAAAAGCAAAGGATAGCTTCCCCATTTCCAATGTCATAGCCATCCTAAAATGGAATTCTCTTGTTCATAGTGCTGGGGATCGAACCCAAGGCTTCCCGGGAAGGCACTCTGCCACTGAGCCCCACCCTGGAATTGCCTGTTGGGCAAGGTCTGCTTTTCTGATATCTTAATTTCTGGTAAGTGGTCAGCGGGATTAACAGTGTTTTCAGAACTACCCTGCAAGTTGCACAGTGTTCTAAGTGGACAGCAATGTCACCGTCTTCCTGCCCCAAGTGCTCAGCCATCAGTCACAGGTCGCCTGTCCTCCGTCCCTGCTTGACCCTAACACTGAGTCGAGCACTTGGTCTGGGCCCTCTGGATACAAGAGAACTGTGTGGGGGCTTGGGCGACCCAATGAAGCCAGATTTAAAGTTAGGTAGTCAGTGTAGTTGGGTCTAATACCGAGTGAAATCTAAAATGGAGGCCATGCTGGGAATGACTCAGGGAAAACAGGACAACTCATGGAATGTTAATAAAGGCCCTAGGCCAAAGTCCACCTGGAAGAAATGTTAATGAACATCCCCCAACATATTTGAAGACAGCCCATCCCAAAGAAGTGTTAATGAAGCCCAGGATACAGCCCCCAACAGATTTGGAGATAGCCCATCCCAAAGAAATGTTAATGAACAGCAAACTTGACTGGAAATGACCAGATTACTTCTTTGTCCCAAACCCTTCCCACCTACATTCCATCACCAAACCTATAAAAAGGGGAACACATTGCCCGCTAACTGGATTCCACCTTCTGGGTCCCCTTCTTCCTCCGGGGAGTCTTTTCTTCTGTCCTTTAATAAATTTCTAATTTCTACTCTGACCTTGCCTTGGCGTGCTTCTTTGGTGTTATTCTTCAACATCAGGGAGCAAGAACTCGTCACCGGTCAACAGCGGTAACACAGGTACAGTGGCACACGCCTGTAATCCCAGAGGCCCGGAGGCTGAGGCCAGAGCATCGAAAGTTCAAAGCCAGCCTCAGCAATTTAGTGAGGCCCTAAGCAACTCAGCGACTGTCTCTAAATAAAATACAAAATAGGGCTGGGGGGCTGGGGATGTGGCTCAAGCGGTAGCGTGCTTGCCTGGCATGCGTGCGACCCGGGTTCGATCCTCAGCACCACATACCAACAAAGATGTTGTGTCCGCCGAGAACTAAAAAATAAATATTAAAAATTCTCTCTCTCTCTCTCTCTCTCCTCTCTCTCTTTAAAAAAAAAAAAAAATAGGGCTGGGGATGTGGCTCAGTGGCGAGTTCCCCAGAGTTCAATCCCAGGTACTCCCCCTCCCCCCAAAAATTGCTTTAGATGGCGATATTTCTTTCTTTCTTCTTTGTGATTTTATCAAGTTTTAATTCTGATTTCATATAAGAAATAGATTGACTTATTTATTATCACTTTTCAAAAAGAGTAAATTTTTATAAAATGAAAACCACAAATGACAGAAAGCCCATTCAGAATTCTGTTCGTGTGGCTTTGAGGTGCTTGAGTTTGAAGTAAAGCCATAGATAGAACATAAGAGGGTATTACCATTCATCCATTGAGCAGGTGTCAGTAGCCAAGGGACACTACTTCGGGCTTCCCACACAACCTCCCTCCCAGAGACAGGGTCTTAGGGCCTCAGCCTGAAGCCAGGACCCATCCTTTGTTTTGGTGCTGGTGCTGAGGGCTAGGGAGCAGCTCCAGCCCAGAGAAGGGACTGGCAGATTAGCATCAGAGGGTGGGGGGTGAGTTAAGAGCTAAAACCCTGGCTGGATAGAGAGTTTCAGCATCAGGGACCATTGCCAAGGGTAACCAAGAAAAGAAAAAAGAAGATAAAGGGTATGGTTTTTAAGAGAAGCTGTTCCACATTCTTCAGGTGAAAACAGAATCCCTTTGGGAAAACTTTTAGGTGGGGGGTATAAAAAAGGAAGACCATGCCTGGCACTGTGGCCATGCCTGTGATCCCAGCAACTGCAGAGGTGAGGTGGGAGGGTGACAAGTTCAAGGCCAGCCTCAGGAATTTGGCAAGACCTTGTCCCAAAATAAAATAAAAAGGGCTGAGGATGTAGCTCAGTGGTAGAGTGTTAAGAGTTATGGAAATAATAATTCTACAAAACAGCCCCCAAAGAAAAGCAGAGAGACAAAGCAACTCAGGAGGAGGTAGAGGAAACTAATCAAGCGTTAGTTACCCCCTCCCCATAACAATGGGTCCTGGGAAGGAGGCCAATACTGAATGTTAGGCTCTGGACTTTGACCTTCCCCCATTGCAAATCAGTCCTAAAAGGACACACAGTAAATACTGAACAATGGGCCCTGAAGGAAGGAGGGAATACTGAAACCCTGGGAGACAATAAACACCCATCCCTCCCAGTCCGGACTCCTATCTCCCTAAGTAACCTAGAGCTTCAACAGCTGCCCTCCTGAGTTTTAACCCACAGTCTGAAGGGCACACTCACAAGTTCCAATGATGAAACCACCCTAATGTACCCTGTAAACCAAAATCCTCTCTGTAACCACTGGGCATTTTTGCATCTAGAAAATGAGTACCCACAGCGCCAGCTTTCCTGTGAAAAACCAGCCTCTACCTCAGAGCAAAGCCTGCCCAAGGAAGGGGGCGTGACCCTTGTCCTTGGAAAGACCCACAGAGCACTCCTAGGCACATTTCCACCTGCTGAGTTGTTTATCTACAAATAACTGGAGAGATCTGCTGCACCAGGTGTCCCTGACTCAGTTAGGCTAGGTGAGGACCCATAGCAACCCCCTAGCAGCCACCAATCAGCATGAGACAGGGAAAATACCTGGGATGCCACATGACCCTCCCAGTAGTTTATGGTGGTTGATAACGTGTTGGGAAACCCTGTAGTTCAGCAAGAACTCCCCTCTTGGCTTAAAACCAATCAGTTTAAACGAATCCCCCTTGCTCTGATGTATGTGAAGTCCCTGCCTTCCCCAAACAGTGTATAAGATTGCTGCAAACCTTGGGCTCCGGGCCTCTCAGCATCACCAGATGCTGTGTGCTCGCAGAGAACCGAGCTAGCTCGCAATAAACACCTCTTTGTTGCTTACATCAATCTTGGTCTCTGGTGGTCTTTTGGGGGTCCCGAATTCGAGCATAACACCTGAGTCTGTTGAAGTCTGCACCCTCATTTTGCGATTTCAGAGTACCTCTGGGTTTAATGCTCAGTAGCAAAAAAAAAAAAAAAAGCTACTTGGTTTCCCTTTCGAATGTCCGCAGTGGGTGGGTAAGAGCAGGGTTAGGATGTAGCAGGGGTTCACTTGATGCTTTGACTATGTCCCTTGTGGCTTGGAAACTTACATTTCCCCCCACTCTTCTCTTCCCTAACCTTCCTGATCTCCTCCCTGATCTTCTGTTGGTTTTCCCTAACCACCTCCTCCCTGATCTTCTTTTCTCTGATCTCCTTGCAGATCTCTCCTCCCTAATCTCATTTTCTCTGAATCACATCTATCAAAGTCCCCTGTTCCTATGGACAGGCAGAATCACTGTCTTTGGGACAGAAGCCCCTGTGTTTCTCCTTTGCTAGCAAAGCAGTGAACCTTCTTTTTGCTTTTTCTCAAGACTTTGCCTCATATTGGATTGGCCTCGAGGACAAGGACCGAGCTTCTGGTGTCAAGAGTTTGGCATCTCTGTCTCATTTTGTGTCTGTCCCAGTCGCTCCACATCCCTCCCTTGGCTTCCAGGAACAAGGGCTGATCCACTGAACACCTTGTGATGGGAGGAAGTGCCCTGACTAGGACCCGCCTGGCGGGCTGTGGAGCAGACCTGATGAAGATCACCTGCTCTCTCTGGCTGAGCAGGCTCCCCACTGTGGCTTCCATTCCCCTCTCTATAAAACTTAAAAGTCACCGTCAGCCACTGGAAGACAGGGCTGAGGACAGGGGTCCTTCCTATCCCTTCATAACATTGCTGCGTGAAGTAGTGAAGTAGCTCTCCGGATTCTCACCATCACCTTTTCCAGTGGTTTTCCAGGAGGGGCCAGTCCTGATATATGGGATCCCAGGTCAGGCCTCTGGGCTAGGACTTCAGTGGCACATTTGGGGTCTGGTCTATCTCACCAAGTCTGGGTCCCCACAGAGCACTGCACCTAATCCCAGATGACTAAAGATCCTGCAGTGGTTACCAGGTGACACACCTGGATTGTTTCTCAGCCCTTTCTCTTTTAACGCATTGATATTAACCAAGCCTTCTCCAAATTCCTCCCTCCTCCCACCCTTTTTGGTACAGAGGATTGAACTCGGGGTGCTTTACCCCTGAGCTACATGCCCAGTTCTTTTTATTTTTTTTATCTTGAGACAGAGTTTGGCTAAGTTGTTTAGGGCCTCACCAAAATGCTGAGACTGGCCTCAAAGAACTTGAGGTCCTCAGCCTCAGCCTTCAGAGTTGCTGAGATTATAGACGTGTGCCACCATGCCTGGTAATGCTCATTTTAAAAATAGTTAACCCAGCTCAGTACCCTGTTTTGGGACATTTACTAAGCTCGGTGCTCTTCTGACTCTACAGATTAAAGGTGTGTTAATTATCTCCTGAAAGAAAATTTCAACCCACAAATGTCACACCTTTAGGGAAATGGGATTTTAATAAAAGCTTTAGGGTAGCAAAGTCCCCAAGGCCCTTTTGTTTCCTTAAATGGAGTGGCTTCTGTAATGAGGTTCAGCTGGCACTGGAGCAAGCCGATTTCCAGGGAAGGGAGCTTGTAGATGAGCAGGTCTGGATAGGAAATGGGCTTGGAGACAACAGGGAAGTGGGAAGCGGTTCAGGGAGGTTCTCCAGAGAGTGACATTCCCCAGTCCTGCCTGGGTGGCCCGAGGAACTTCTGTAATGTAATAGGGGATGTAAACACAACAACTAACATTTAGATTTACACTTCCACCCCGCCAGATCCTGCTGGTCTCTGAGTTCAGGCCACCTGAAGGCCAGGAGTGGCTCTCTGGGGAACTGGCCCAAACTGGAGGGATCTAAAGGGCTTCCAGTGACCCCAGAGGACCTGTGACCTCATTGTGATCAGGCAGGGGTGTTCCTCCTCTCTGCACTCCTTTGCCCGGGCATTATCCAGGCTCATCTCCCGCGTGGGAAGTGGGTGGGGAGCTTGGCTCCTGCGTGTGCTTTTCTTGTTGTTGATATTGGGTACCAGGGATTGCTGTAACACTGAGCCATACCCCAGCCCTATTTTGTGTTTTATTTAGAGACAGGGTCTCACTGCATTGCTCAGCACCTCACCATTGCTGAAGCTGGCTTTGAACTCAGGATCCTCCTGCCTCAAAGTCTCCCTCACTGCTCACTCAGTGCTTGGTCTTGGTCTTGTTATTGGTTATATAATTGCCATTCCAATTGCCCTCAGAAACTGAGACCCTGTTTACGAATTTTTTAAAAGGGGTTAGGTGTGTGACTCAGTGGTAGAAGGCCCCCACGTTCGATCCTCGATAAAAAAGAAAAAGGCCAGCCAAATCACAAAGACCAGAGTCGCAAAGAGCACCAGCAGGAAGGAGCGCGTGGGTCTCAGAACAGGCTGGTCACTTGCTTTTGTCTCTAAACCCTGGGCTTCTGGCAGAGCAAAAGAGTGTGCAAATTCTGTCCCCCAACAGACACTTGGCTGCTCCTGGGTGTCTCCACGTGTGCACCCAGCAGCACCCCCATAGCGAATGCATGTTCTCTTTTCTCAGGAAACAGGTTCCTCGACATTTCACTTTTTTTGAAATAAGGAATTTGGGAAGTTGCCTTTACTTTTTGTTTATTTTCTTTTCCTTGGTGCTAGGGTGGGAACCCGGCGCCTCAGGCATGCTAGCTAAACAGAAGCTTTACCACTGAACCACCTCCCCAGCCCCAATTCCTTCCTCAGGTAGCACCCACACCTGTACTGGCCCTTCCCGGGAGCCCTGAGGAGTCTCCTGGAGGAAGGAGAGGCCTGCTGCTTTGACCCAGAGATGCTCTTGAAGCCAGAATTAAAAAACAGAAAGATCAATTGGGCCAGATTGAAGAAAACAGACCCAGGTGGAAACTGTGCCCCTGGAGATTGAAATGTTAATATGAATGTTCCCAGAGCCCAGCCTGGACTGCCCACCCTAAAGAATTGTTAATGAAGCAGCTCTAAGCAGCCGGAACTGCCGATCGACTCACCCTAGGCCCCCTCCAGCCCACCTGTTTCCCACGTTTGGGCCATCCCACCGAGCCGTCCTAGGCCTAGTCACAGGAAGGAGATAGAGGGGAAGGAGAACAAAGGAAGCCCTCCTTCCTTGGGATATCAGGATACCAGCTATGGCCCCCTTCTCCTCCTGGGAGCAGCCTGTGTTACTTACCGCTTTTTAAATAAACCCTGCTCTATATGCCCGCCTCGGCGTGCTTCTCTAATGTTCAGACTTCAACATGTAACCAGCGGTATTGAAGCCAGATTTAAAATTAGGTAGTCAGTGTAGTTAGGTAAATCGGGTCTGATATCGAGTGAAATGAAAAATGGAGGCCGTGTTGAGAATGAATTTCCGGAAAAGTTGAGCAACTCTTGGAATGTTAATGAACCCAGGAAACAGCCCCCAACAGATGTGAAGATAGCCCATCCCAAAGAAATGTTAATGAACAGCAAACTTGACTCGGAAGTGCCCAGATTACTTCTTTGGCCCACCTGTGTCCCAACCCTTCCCACCTCCCTTCTATTACCAAAAACTATAAAAAGGGGAACACATTCGTCCTTCAACGGATTCCATCTCTTGGTCCCCTTCTTCCTCCGGGAGAAGTCTTTTCTGCTGTCCTTTAATAAACTTCTAATTTCTGCTCTGACCTGGCCTCGGCGTGCTTCTTTGGTGTTATTCTTCAACATTGGGGAAGCAAGGATTTGTCACCGGTCAACAGCGGTAACAGTCACCTTCCGACTGAGAGACCCTGTTGGTGTTACCGCTGTTGACCGGTGACGAGTTCTTGCTCCCTGATGTTGAAGAATAACACCAAAGAAGCACGCCAAGGCAAGGTCAGAGTAGAAATTAGAAATTTATTAAAGGACAGAAGAAAAGACTCCCCGGAGGAAGAAGGGGACCCAGAAGGTGGAATCCAGTTAGCGGGCAATGTGTTCCCCTTTTTATAGGTTTGGTGATGGAATGTAGGTGGGAAGGGTTTGGGACAAAGAAGTAATCTGGTCATTTCCAGTCAAGTTTGCTGTTCATTAACATTTCTTTGGGATGGGCTATCTCCAAATCTGTTGGGGGCTGTATCCTGGGCTTCATTAACACTTCTTTGGGATGGGCTGTCTTCAAGTCTGTTGGGGGATGTTCATTAACATTTCTTCCAGGTGGACTTTGGCCTAGGGCCTTTTCGGAACTTTATTAACACTCCATGAGTTGTCCTGTTTTCCCTGAGTCTTTTCCAGCATGGCCTCCATTTTAGATTTCACTCGATATTAGACCCGATTTACCTAACTACACTGACTACCTAACTTTAAATCTGGCTTCACCTGTCTCTATCTAAAGCTCTCCCTGACCATTCCTCCAGCCTTCTGTGTGTGTGTGTGTGTATAAATATACAAATTTTTGTGTGGTACTAGGGATTGAACCCAAGGCCTTGTACATGTGAGGCAAACACTTTACCAACTGAGCTATAACCCAGGCCATTAATGTGACTTTTTAAAAAAACTATGTTTTGCTATACTTACTATCTCATTAATGTGTCTTGGCTATGCCTGATGTCAATAAACATAACCACATTGTCATTATTCATGACAGTACTGTTACCGCTGTTGACCGCTGTTGAGGGCTGTATCCTGGGCTTCATTCATTAACACTTCTTTGGGATGGGCTGTCTTTGAGAATCTGTTGGGGGATGTTCATTAACATTTCTTCCAGGTGGACTTTGGCCTAGGGCCTTTTCGGAACTTTATTAACACTCCATGAGTTGTCCTGTTTTCCCTGAGTCTTTTCCAGCATGGCCTCCATTTTAGATTTCACTCGATATTAGACCCGATTTACCTAACTACACTGACTACCTAGCTTTAAATCTGGCTTCAGTACCAGGACCCCAGCATGGCAGGCGGGTGCTCCACCACTGAGCCCTACCCCAGTCCCCACTCACTGCCATTTTTATGGACTGTGTGGTCTTTCATAGTGAGGTGGTGTTGATTCTCTACAAACTTGTGATTAATAACTGTGTTTCTTTTTTTTTTTAATGTTTATTTTAGTTGTCAATAGATTTTATTTATTTATTTATTTATTTTTAATATTTGTTTTTTAGTTCTCGGCGGACACAACATCTTTGTTGGTATGTGGTGCTGAGGATCGAACCCGGGCCGCACGCATGCCCGGCGAGCGCGCTACCGCTTGAGCCACATCCCCAGCCCAAGAGATTTTATTTTATTAATATGCGGTGCTGAGAATTGAACCCATTGCTTCACACATGCTAGGCAAGTGCTCCACCACGGAGCCACAACTTCAGCCCAGTTTTGTTTCTTTTCTCCCCACTTTGCAGTTATTGCTTTTGTGAAAATCTGTTAGAGAAAAGATTGCAGACCTGCCGTCTGCTGAGACCCTTATCTCATAGATGGCAGATGGTGTGGCAGCGTGTGGTGGGTGTGAGCACCTGTGAACACTCAGCACTTGCACACTTGCCTGGGAAGAGTGGACTCCCTTCACTACTGCTGAGTGCTGAGTGGCACATTTACTACTGCACCGAGCTCCTTCTCCCATTGAGAGAGGAAGTTGTAGAGAATGACTGGTCTGCCAGTCTTCTGTCCTTCCTGCAAACCACATATTTACCACTGTTTGGCTTCCTTTTCCCTAAAACTTCCATAGCATTCCACTGCCTGCAGGGCAGTCTCTGACCTCGGCAGTCCCTTACCTTTCCATTCCATCTCCCTTTTGTCACCTTGAAATCTGGTGGCAGTTGCACTGATGTGCTCACTTGTTCAGTCTCTCTGCTCAGCAAGTTCAAGTCCTTGCTGGCCCACTTTAAGGGGCTCTCCTGAGTCAGGTTTCTGGGAGCACCCTCACTGGGCTAACATTAGTTTTGGAATAAACAAAGGAGCTCTGTCATTTCACCAAGAGCCACTGCAATATGGCTGCACCGTCCAATGTTGAAGGTATTCACACCTGTTCTCTTAGCTGCCTGTGGATCCAGAAGGCTGGACTCCGTGTTGCTAGTCTGTATGTCTCATACTACAGATGTTCATATATACAAAGGTTTTCAAATATATATATATTTGGAGGGTGGGAAAGAGAAGCTATTTGTGGCTAGTCTGACATTTATTATTTAAAACTCACACATCTGGGAGCTGGGGTTGTGACTCAGAGGAAGAATGCTTGCTTAGTATGCATGAGGCACTGGGTTCTATCCTCAGCACCACATGAAAATAAAATAAAGGTATTGTGTCCACCAACAACTAAAAAATAAATATTAAAATCTGCACTTCAAGCTTAACTCAATGGCTGTGGGGACTTATCTGCATATGAAATATCACATTAGCAAGTTAACTTGGTGAAAGGTGAACACTAGAAATGAGACCTTGTCACTTGCTGGCCAGCTGGGTTGCCTGTGAGGGAACTCAGGTACCTGAATGAGACTCCAGTTCTTTTTTTTTTTTTATTTTTTAATTTACTTTTTTTAGTTCTCGGCGGACACAACATCTCAACATCTTTGTTGGTATGTGGTGCTGAGGATCGAACCCGGGCCGCCCGCATGCCAGGCGAGCGCGCTACGCTGAGCCACATCCCCAGCCCCTCTTTTTTTTTTTAATGGTGGAGTTGGTATGAAGGTTGAGTGGAATTTTATTTTTTATTTTTTTTAGAGAGAGAATTTTTTAATATTTATTTTTTAGTTTTTGGCGGACACAACATCTTTGTTGGTATGTGGTGCTAAGGATTGAACCTGGGCCGCAGGCACGCCAGGTGAGCGCGCTACCGCTTGAGCCACATCCCCAGCCCAAAGATTCCAGTTCTTGCTGAGATTATTTTAGGCTTCATTTTGAGATGTCTTTACTAAAACCAAAAATTGTGTTATTTCTTCCTTTTGACCACTCATTTACCTAACCTCCTAAAATATAGAGAAAACTGAGTCAGACTTTTAGAATCTTTACTTTTGTTAACTAATATATAAAACTCTATAAGGTGACACAATAAGAAACACAAGAAGTAAATAAGCAGTATGAGGCAATCCTTCAGGTGTCCTTTGTAGTGCTGAGGCTTGAACTCAGGACTTCCTAAATGGCTGGCAAGAGCTCTCCCACAAAACCTCATTCTGAAGTAGAGGATCTAGAACTGTAACAAGGACTTAGTGACAGTCTTTGCTGAAAGCACTGATTCTTTACTTGGGCTTTCAAATGACCAGTGAATAACTAAAAGCAGGATAAAATTAACTTGGTACCTCTGGCTCCATTGCACATTATCTCTGAGTCATCTTGGATTCCAGGAGCAACAGGTCTGATCTATATAGACATCATGTGATGACTTGGAACTGACTCCCCAGGCAACAGCGATTTCCTGTCCCTATCAAGCAGCCTGACCAATCATGACCAACCAGACCACAGCCACCTCCCTGTTCCTGCTCCTTTATCACCTGGACACTCACCTCAGTGTCCCCAAGACTGGAAAGCTGGTGCACTTTCTCTTCCCTGTGTAGTTAACTGATACAATGTCTTCTTCGCCTTTCACCACTATTTCCATTTGTACTTTGGGGCAAGTGGTCAGATCTGATTTGTTGGAATTCCCAAACATGGGTTTCTAGCCTAGGGCTTTAGTAATGGAGCCACTATCCAGTGTGCCAACTGCCTAAGAGAAGAAACTGTATGGGTGAGGACACTTTTCCTTTCTACCTTGTGAGGTTTCTGTAACTGGATTTGTCAAAGGACAAAATTCTAACTCAGTGAGACAATCTCAATTAGCTCTATTTGTGATTCTTAAATTTGGGTACAGTAGGTTCCCTAAAATAGATTAAGTGTTCCAATGGGCTAAACAGAGGATTTTTTTTTTTTTTGGCACCAGGGATTGAATTCAGGGGCACTGAGCTCTATTTTTTGTATTTTATTATTTTTTTTATGGACACCATACCTTTATTTTGTTTATTTTTACGTGGTGCCAGGGATCCAACCCAGTGCTTCAAGCATGCTAGGCAAGCGCTCTACCACTGAGCCACACTCCGGCCCTATTTTGTATTTTATCTAGAGGTAGGGTCTCAACTGAGTTACTTAGTGTCTCTCTGTTGCCGAGTCTGGCTTTGAACTCATGATCCTCAGGCCTCAGCTTCAGAGTTGCTGGGATCATGGGCATGCGCCACCATGCCAGACTTTCTCTAAGTCTGAAGAACAAACCATTGGCAGACAGGGGGATCCCAAGTTTGAGGTCAGCCTCTGCAATTCAGGGAGACCTGTCTCTTTTTGTAGGTGCTGGGGGTGGCACCAAGACCCTTCTGCGTTCCAGGCAAGCAGTCCACCACAGAGCTGTATCTCCTTTCTCAAAGGGGGGAAAAAAAAGCCATTGGGATAGGGCATTTCAATATTAATTTCCTCCTAAATCCAGGCTGGCCCACAGAACAATGGAAACACACCTACTGGGTTTGGTCTACCTTTTGGTGCAAGGATCAAGGCAGAGGGAACTTCATTGTCATGCCAGTGAAACGGTTGGCCTGGGGGCTGGAACCCTAGGCTCTACCCCAGCCACATTCCCAGCCCCCTCCGTGGGCGTGTGTGCGAGTGAGTGTGCCAGAGGCTACACCCCGGGGCACTGTCACTGAGCCTCACCTCCAGCCCTCTTTCCTTTTTCAGACTGGGTCTCGCTAAGTAGCTGAAGCTGGCCTCGCACTTGCACCCCTCTGCCTCCGGGGTCTCCCGCGAGGCCCGTGCTGCGTTGCGCGACAGGCTCCCGGCCAGTCGCCCGGGCGGGCCTGCAGCCCCACGTCCCAGCCCAGTGGGGCTGGGGTCACAGACGCACGCGGCCCGCTTCCCCCCGCATTTCCAGCCGGGGCCCTCGGGTCGGCTTCGTCCGACTCGGGCCTCTCGCTGTTCCAGGCGAACGGGTCTAAGAAGCGAACCCAGGGTGCCTGCTCACCAGCTCCGGCGCGGGACACTCGTCCCGTGCACGAGGCGGAAAGAGAGCGCCGCGGACAAGGGGAGGGAACGAACCCGCAAGGCGCCGCGACCGCCCGCAGAGCGCCGCCCCGGCCCGCGCGGTGGCGGAACCTTCGCGAAGGCCGGGCGGTGCGGGGCGCGTGCGCTTGCGCGGCGTCAGGGCCGGGCGGAAGTCGACGTCGCCGCGCCGCCGCCGCATGACGTACTTCCTGTTTGTTGTTGGAGAAAGGAGAGAAAGGAAAGCGCGAGGAGCCGCTGCCGTCGCCACCAGCGCAGCCGTGCCGCACCGTGAGCACCCGTCCGTCCGCCCCGTCCCGTCCGCCGCGTCCTCGGTGAGCCGCGTCCGGCTGGCGGGCCAGCGTCTGGGTCTCGGTGGTGGCCGTGGCTGGGTCTGGGGTCTGGGTCAGGGTTTGGGCCGGCTTCCATGCCGGGGCCGGGGCCTGGGTTGGGGTCGGAGCCGTTTCGGGCCCCGGGTTGGGGTCGGCGCCTGGGTCTCGGCCTGGTTTGTGGCCGGGGTCTGGGTCTGGTCTGGGTTGGGGCCGGGGCTGGGTCGGGTCGGGTTTGGGGTGCGGCTGGGTTCAGAGCCGCGGTCTGAGCCTCCGGCTCTGCTCCGGGGCGTGGGTTTGACCCGGGCGCGGGGCTGGGACCGGGCTTTGGCCGGGTGAGGGTCCCGTGAGGGTCTAAGCGGAGGTCCGAGTCCGGTTCCGGGGCTCAGGTGGCGCTGGGTTCGGGCCTGTGCTGTACGCTGCCGCGGAGAGTCGGTTGAGCCGGGCCGTCCGCGCGGGGCGCCGGGGTCGGCGGAGCTCGGGGCCCGGAGTCCGCGGCCTGCACCCCGCGCAGGCGGGCGGCCGGGACGGAGGCGGCCGCGCGGCCGGTGGGAGCGCAAGGCGGTTTCCACAGCTCCGGGCGGTGGGGAGCCGGCCGGGCCGCCGGCCGCTCCCGGGACCGCTGGAGTTTATGTAACTAAGTTTATGTAACTAAGTTTACGCTCCTCGCGCCCGCGTCGCCCGGGAAGCGCGGCCGGCGGCCTCCGGTTGTCCGGGGAGTGAGCTTGCGGCGGGTTGCTGGGCACCGGTGTGGCCTGGGACGGGACCGGCTGGGGACGCAGAACCGCGTCTCCCCGGGAGGCCTCGGGCCGCAGCCCAGCGGAGTAGGCCCAGCAGCGCCCTGGGCATTTTCCACGTTTTACTTCAGGGGTTTGCTTCAAGTTTTTGTTACTAAAATACTTTATTTTTACTTCCGATTCTGGGCCTGGAACCCAGGGTCTCGCGCCTGCTGGACCCGCGCTCTGCCACTGAGCCACACCCCCAGCCCTACGGCTAAGTATTTTAAAGCCACTGATTTAGTAGAAAAGTTAGACTAAGCGACCGTCTCCTCATAGCCCCCCAAGAAAAAAGGAAAGGCAAACTGTAATCTAAATGTTTCAACTTTCATAGCTACTTGCTCCTTGAGGTGAATTTCGTTTTTCTAATCTTTCGTATCACCATGAATTAGTGTTGTTTAAAAGGAATTGTATACTTTTCCCCTAGTCCTGTCCCTTGTACTTTCGGGGACATTTGCTCCAGCTTGTGTTTTTATTTCCACCACTGCGGGAACCAGGAGCTCCAGAGGGGTTAGGGCTGCCTTTTGTGTTTATATACACTGATGAGCTGCGTTTTTTTTTCCATTATGAATAATATAAAATTTGGAGAATGAGTTACCTTTTTTTTTTGGTGTAGTTTGTAGGAGTGGGTGACATGACATGAAGTGGGACAAAAAAAGCGTTGAGAGGTGGGTTTTTAATTTTTTTGGGGGGGCAGTGGTGATTGAACTCAGGGGCTACATCCTCAACCCTCTTTTGTATTTTATTTAGAGTCAGGGTATCACTGAGTTTGCTAAGCAAGCTTTGCCTCCCAAGCCTCTGGGGAGAGGTGAGTTTTTGAAGTTGATATTGTGGTATGGTGGAAGATTTAAAAAAGATTTGGGCGAGTTCAGAACTCGTTGAAACATCAGTTTCCAGACTTATTTTGTAATAGATAACAAAGTGTCCAGATTCAAGAGGTGTGCTGGCTGCAGGATGGATTAACTTGAGTTCTGGGTGCAGAGCATTGTTTCATACAGTGAAGACTATATGAATATGGGATTACTATCTGTTGTAATACCTACAACTAAGAGGCCTGGATTAGTTTTTCCCTTTGAGCAATGCCATTATTTTAAGTGGTAGAACCAAGGGTATAATCATTTTCTCTTGTGCTCTTGTTTTGGGACAGTTTCAAGCACATAGGCAATTGTACCCATAACTACCACCAACAACTTTTTGTGGTTTTGGGGATCAAACCCAGGGCCTCATGAATGCCAGACAAGTGCTCCACTAACTACTGAGCTGCATCCCCAGCCCTTTTCATTTTTTAAGCCAGGGTTACACTAAGTTGCTTAGGTCTTGATAAGTTGCTGAGGCTGGCCTTAAATTTGGAATTCTCCTGCCTCAGCTTCCCAGGGTTGGTTGCTGAGATTGCAGTTCTAGGAGACATTTTTTTGGCCACTGCTTTTTTTTTTTTTTTTCCTAGATTTATATGTGGTGCTGAGAATCAAACCCAGTGCCTCACACAGGCCAGGCAGGTGCACTGTGGCTGAGTCACAGCCCCATTACGTTCTTTTTATTTGAGACAGGGTCTCACTAAGTTGCACAGGCTGGCTTTGGAACTTAGATCCTCCTGCCTCAGCCTCTCAACTCCTTGGATTATAGGCATGAACCACCACTCCTGGTTTATCTTTCACATTAAAAAAAATTTTTTTTTTCAGTCGGACACAATACCTTTATTTTTATGTGGTGCTGAGGATCCAACCCAGGGCCTCACATGGGCTAGGTGAGCACTCTACCGCTGAGCTACAACCCCAGCCCCTATCTTTCATAGTTTTAAAGAAGGCACTTTAAAACACTTCTAACTGGAGTCTAACTGGTATGACACATGTATACCACTTTCCACTTTACTGTTAATCTGATAAGGTTACCTTCTATGTTTAGTGTTTACAGATGAAGAAACTTTTAAGCCATTTCTGATGTCTGTCAATAAGGAGTAAGTGAACATAGCTAGCTTTCATACTTGATGTTTTGACATGATTTTAAAAAAGAACTTTTTTAGAGAGTTGGGTGTGGTGGTACCTGCATTTAATTCCAGCTGGGAGGGTGAGGCAGGAGGATCACAAGTTCAATGCCAGTCTCAGCAGTTTAAGGTCCTATGCAACTTGGTGAGACCCTGTCTCAAAATAAAGGGCTGAGGATGTGACTCAGTGGTTAAGTGAGTTTGGGTCAATCCCTGGTAATAAAAACAAGCTAAACCAAGCTTTTTTTTTGGTTTTAAGTCTCTCACTTCATTGGAAATGATTCTGTGTTGAAAATTTGGTGTGAATTCTTCCAGGACACCATCTAGTGGTAAAGGGCTGGTAGCTGCAAGCCCCTTAGTGAGTAGGATGGATCAGTGGCAAAATTGAACCAATGCTGTAAGATTTCAGAGGGAACTTGACCCTAAACAGAGATTGAGAAGAAAAGTGAAACTGGTCGAACAAAGGTAATAAAATGATGATGTAGGAATGGAAAGACAAGGGTCAAGCTACCTGGAGAGAGTGACACTGGGTAGGTCAGCCAGTAAGATTGGACATTTGCTTTGTTTTTGATACTGGGGATTGAATCCTTGGGGTGCTTTATTACTGAGCTACAATTCCCAGCCTTTTTTGAAATAAGGTTTCCCTAAATAGCTGAGGTTGGCCAGGATCTTGTGATTCTCCTGCTTCAGCCTCCCAGAAATCCTTGGGAGTATAGATGTATGCCACTGCACATACTTTATTGTATAGGAGATTGAATCCAGGGGCTCATATCCATTGAGCCTACATCTCCAACTCTTTTATTTTTTTATTTTAAAACAGGTTCTTGCTAAGTTACTGAGGCTGGCTTCAAACTTGGGATCCACTTGCTCCAGCCTCCCCAGTAGTTGGGATTACAGGTTGGCATCACAGTACCTGGCTTCATGTTTTTATTATATTACTGATAAGGTGTTTGTCAAACTTAATATTTGGCTCCTTTCATGTTAGTATTCTACTTAAGAAATAAATTTCAAAAATAATTTTTTAAGGTTTGGAAAATTGGATTTTGGTAAATATTAAAAGGATTTAGGCCAGGTTTGGTGGTGGCATGCCTGTAATCTCAGCAATTACAGGCTGAGGCAGGAGTATCACAAGTTCAAAGGCTGCCTCACCAATTTGGTGAGGCCCTGCCTGGGGAAAAAGGGGAGGGTTTGGGTAGGGACTAGGGATGTAGCTCAGTGGTAAAGCGCCCCTGGGCTCAATCCCTGGTACCAAAAAAGAAAAGTATTTGGATTCCTAAGGCTCATATATAGTACCTATCAAAGAGGAGACAGGTTCAGTTTATTTATACTGCTCTTGTGTATTGCAGAAGCTGTACTTTATTTGGCTGTAGCTTGGTTTTCTCTGAAAATTGTTACCTTATCTAAAATTTATAAGGACTTTTTTGCCATTCGGAATAAACAAGAGTGACTATTATTTTGGCTGCCAGACGCTTGAGCTATCTGCATATTCAAGCACTCCAGGCATTTTAGGAATCTTCAGCTGCAGTTGAAAAATTTTTTTTCGTCTTTTGAGGGGAGGAGTAATTTCCTCACACAGTATGATTTTGACTCCTGTAAAACTGTTTTTACCACCACAAGCATGTGAAAAGTCTGTTAAAATTTATGTTGTCCATACTCGCACACATTTTGTCTTGGTATGTGCACCAATAATTCTTTTTATTTATTTATTTATTTTTATTTTTTATTATTTTTTTTAGAGAGTGAGGGGGGGGGAGAGAGAGAGAATTTTTAATATTTATTTTTTTTTTTAGTTCTTGGTGGACACAACATCTTTGTTGGTATGTGGTGCTGAGGATCGAACCCGGGCCGCACGCATGCCAGGCGAGTGCGCTACCGCTTGAGCCACATCCCCAGCCCTCTTTTTTTTTTTTTAAAGAATTTTTTTTTAGTTGTAGATGGACACAATATCTTTATTTTATTTATTCATTTTTTATGTGGTGCTGAGGATCTAACCCAGTGCCTCACATGTACAAGGCAAGCACTCTACCACTGAGCCACAACCCCAGCCCAGTGCATCAATAATTCTTACTTCCTTGTGTCACTTTGGCTTGATCCTCCGGGCTTGGCCTTGAATCTGAAGGCCTTCATTTGTACCTAGACAGAAATGTCCAGAGTGCTCACGGGATGACTTGGGAGTTGGTCACACCATCTGTGTGTAACAGATGATGACTGCTGTTTGAAAGAACAACCTTTGACCTGGAGTCATGGCAAAAGCTTCCTGTGTGTGTCTCAGGAACATATTGGGGCATTCAGGGTACAGGTGGAATGCATTAGTAGATCTGTGATGAGGAGTGATGATGATTTACTACTGTGGCTTCCTCCCCCCCTTTTCTTACCTGTGTGTTATATTCTGGGAATTCAAAAGATGATGAAATGACATTTAGGAAAGGTCTCCAGATTTATGACCTTTTCATTTAAAATTCCCTACTTCTGTTCCATTAAGCAAATTTTCCTGCACTAAATTTGTTTGATGCCCAACATGAATTGAATTCCTCTGAAAATAAATATTTAAATTACCCATTTATAGGCTAGTAGAAGAAATAGGCATATTAATTTGTTATGTCCTATTCTAGTGCTGGGGATTGAACCTAGGGGTGCTTAACCACTGAGTCACATCCTGAGCTTTTTATTACTTTGAAACAGGGTCTTTCCTTGTTTCCCAGGCTGGCCTGAACTAGGAATCCTTCTGCCTCAGGTCCCCCTTTCAAGCTGGGATCACAGGTTCTGCCACCGGAGCCTGGCCCTACTAGAACATTCAGACAGGAAGATCACATGTTCAAGACCAGCTTGAGCAACATAGCAAGGCCCTGTATAAAATAAAAAGGGCTGGGGGCATGTGCAAGGCTTGTGTTTCATCCCCAGCATGGCATAAAACAAAACCCCACAAAAATTAGTAATAAGACTTAAAAATGTAACTTTTGGGGGGGGGTGCTGGTAGTGGTGTTGAGGATTGACTCAGTGCTTTACCACTGAGCTTCATTACATTCCTAGCCCTTATTTAGAGACAGGATCTTCTATTGCTGAGGCTAGTTTTGAACTTGGGATCCTCCTGCCTTAGTCTCTAGAGCTGTTGGGATTACAAGTGTAATCACTCTTCTGAGGTAAGTGTAATTATTGTGATTTAGCTCACCTGTAGAGTAATTGTGGAGGGTAGTTAATTCAACTTTTGGGAGCTGAATTACTGCTTGGGGATTGAGGAAATAGCATATAAAGCAAAACAACAGTAGGGGAATAGGTATCCTCTAGTCTTCTAGAAAGATGATCTTTGTGATGTGAGGTATACCTAGTCCTAATATCTTTGGGTCTTAGTCCCAGTACTTACAAGTTAATTTTTTTTTTTTTGTATTTGTAAGATACATCTGGAGAATGTTGAACGTGTAAAATAATTTGGTGGTAGGGGGTACAGGGAATTAAGCTCAGGGGCATGCAACCACTGATCCACATCCCCAGCCCTATAGAGACAGGGTCTCACTGACTTGCTTAGTGCCTCACTTTTGTTGAGGCTGGCTTTAAATTCTCCATCCTCCTGCCTCAGCCTCTTGAGCTGAGCTGTGTGGTGGTAAATAATTTAAAAAAATTTTTTTTCTTTTGTAGTTGTAGATGGGCAGAATGCCTTTATTTTGTTTATTATGTGGTGCTGAGGATTGAACCCAGTGCCTCACGCATGCTAGGTAAGTGCTCTGTCACTGAGCTACAGCCCCAGACTGGTAAATAGTTTGTTGTCTGGATTAAAAAAAAAGTTTTTAACATTTAAGAGGCCGGCTGAATTGGAAGGAGAGAATTTCTTTCTTAGCCACAGTTTCTCCTTGGATAACTAAAGGTTTCTTTTTCTGGTTATTTTTTCGAACTTTTAAAACATAATGTAAATAGGTAAGAATTGCTGGTTTTAGTCTTTTTCATCCATGTAGTTGGTTGCTTCATCTGGCAGGTATGGTGCATTGAATGCCGACTTCTCTTTGGGCTAGGTCTAGACTCAAATAGAATAAAATTTGTTCTCTTTCAACAATATCTAGCATGTATTGGTATGCAGTGCCATTTTAAAATTTCATTAATTTGGATTGGCTAATATAAATTCATGCGAAGTGGACTTTGGGATCATACTGAATCATTGGGGGGGGCGGTGCTTGTTTGTAGGACAGATTGGCAGGTTTACATCCTGCCTGTTGCAATAGTATCATGGATTAGGATTAGCAGTTCTTTCTTAGACAAGTTCCTGTTGCATACACCAGCAACAGTTTGCTTTCTATCTATTTAATATTTATTGGGTATTGGAAATCTAAACCAGGGACTCTACCACTCAAGCTATGTCCCCAGTCCCTTAAAATTTTTTTCTTTTTTTTTGTTTTGAGACATGGTCTCCCTAAATTAACTGATGCTAGCCTTGAACTTGGGCTCTTCCTTTCTCAGACTCCCTTTTGCAGGGGGATTACAGGTGTGTGCTGTGTATCATTATGCCTGGCCGGACAGCTATCCTTATTTCTGTTTCTAGGCTGTCAGGAGCTTATTCTTCCAGTTCATTGTTGATTTAGTTCAGCGTTTTAGCTGCACGTAATTATATCTTGTAGAAGCACCATCACCTTAACCCGTTTGGCTGGTATGTAGCTCAGTGGTAGACAGCTTGTGTGAGAAAGGCCCTGGTTTTTTCTTTTCCTTTTTTCTTTTTTGGTGCTGGGGATTAATTTAGGGCCTTGTGCATGCCTGGCAAGCACTCTACCAGCTGAGCCCAAGGCCCTGGTTTTGAATTCTAACACTTCAAAAAAATAACACAAAATTTAGGTCCCCTGTGGTCTTCCCCCCCACCCCCCACCCCACCCCGCCAAGCAGTAGTACCAGGGTATGGCATCTGGTGGGCATGCATCATCTGTGTGAAGAGTGTGTGTTGGAGTACATGCCTGTAATCTCAGTGGCCGAGGAGGCTGAGACAGGAGGAGTTCAAAGTCAGCTTCAGCAAAAAAAACAGGTGCTAAGCAACTCAGTGAGACCCTGTCTCTAAATAAAATATAAAATAGGGATGGGGATGTGGCTCAGTGGCCAAGTGCACCTGAGTTCAATTCCAGGTACCAAATAAAAGAGTGAATGTTGGGAGGCTAGGCTGTAGGTGTCAAAGCAGTTGCTTACCTTGTGTTAGGCACTGGGTTTGATCCTTAGAACCACCTTAAAAAAACAAGGCATGTTGTCCATCTGCAACTACAAAAATAAAAAAAATGAGTGCTTGAAGACAGATAAGATTTGGAATGTAGTAATCTCAGTAAATCCTTCATGATTTGGTTAAAAGTAAAAGAAAGGCCAGCAATTAGGTGGAAAAATGGGCAAGGATGTTGATAAGCAGGCCTTGGGAAACTAAGCTGTAGATGGTTCTTTTTTTTTTTTAATAGAATTTTTTTTTAAGAGAGTGAGAGAGGAGAGAGAGAGAGAATTTTTAATATTTATTTTTTAGTTCTCGGCGGACACAACATCTTTGTTGATATGTGGTGCTGAGGATCGAACCCGGGCCGCACGCATGCCAGGCAAGCGAGCTACCGCTTGAGCCACATCCCCAGCCCTGTAGATGGTTCTTGAACCTCAAAGGTACTTAACTGTACAGCCTGGTGGTACAGCCAACAATTCCTGTGACTCAGGAAGTTGAAGCAGGAGGGTCCCAAGTTCAGGTCAGCTTGGGCAACCGAGTGAACCCCTCAGCAAGTCAGCAAGACCCTGATTCAAAAAGTGGGGGTCGGGCTAGGATTGTGGCTCAATGGTGGAGCACTTGCCTGGCATATATGAGGCCCTGGGTTCTATCCTCAACACTCCATACAAATAAATGAGTGAATGAATGAATGAACAATAAGAAAACAGGGCTGGGGATGTGGCTCAAGCAGTAGCGCGCTCACCTGGCATGTGTGTGGCCTGGGTTTGATCCTCAGCACCACATACAAAAATGTGTGTCTGCCGAAAACTAAAAAAAAAAGTATTAAAAAAAAGAAAATAAAAGATTAATAACTAAAAAATATTTAAAAATAAAGTGGGGGGTGGCTGGGGCTGGGGGCATACGCGTGTAATCCCAGTGGCTTGGGAGACTGAGGCAGGAGGATCTTGAGTTCAAAGCCAGCCTCAGCAAAAAGGAGGTGCCAAGCAACTCAGTGAGACCCTGTCTCTAATAAAATATAAAAAAAAAAAAGGCTGCAGGGGCTGGGTTGTGGATCAGGGGTAAGGTCCTTGCCTAGCATGCGTGAAGCACTGGGTTCGATCCCTGGCACCACCTAAAAATAGAAACAAAATTAAAGGTATTGTGTCCATGTACAACTTAAAAAAAAAAAAGGCTGGCGATGTGGCTCAGTGATTAAGCACCTCTGGGTTCAATTCCCAGTATCAAAACAAAAGGGAGGTGCTGGAGATGTGTGGTAGAGTACCCCGTGGTTCTCAATTCCCAGTACCAAAACAAAAACAATGAGCAGTTAGGCTATACTTACTATGATGGAAAAATCAAGCAAGGAAGTATTTCTGAGGACTGCAAAAACCTGAGGCTGATAATAATAATAATCAGAATGTAAATTGGTGCCAGCCACCTCTGAGGCAGTTGGGTAGCAGGTCTGTCTTTCACTTGGGGTTGAACCCATAGGTCCTTTTAACACTGAACTTCATCCCAAGCCCTTTTTGTTTATTTTTAAGAAATTTTGAGACAGGGTATGGGTAAGTTGCCAAGGGTCATGCTCAGTTTCCAAGGCTAGTCTGGGATAACAGGCTTGCATGACCGCCCTCACTTTTTTTCTTTTCCCTGGGGATAGGATCCAGGGCCTTGGATATGTTAGAAAAGTGCTCATCCACCGAGCTACAGCCTCAGCTCAGTATCTTTGGTTTATTTGATTATTATGATGATTATTTTGGTGGTGCTGGGGATCAAACCCAGGGCTTTGTGCATTTGAGGCAAGCACTCTACCAGCTGAGCTATCTATATCCCTAATCCTTAATTTGAAAGCATTCCGAAGCCTACCTAGAGATCTTGCTTCCCTGAGACAGCAGTGGTGAAGAGGGCAGCTCTAGAACCTTGGGCCTGATCAGGCCCACCTTTGTGCAGTTGTCCTGTTGGGCAGTGATTGTGCTGACCTTTGTAGGGCTGAAAGGAGGGAGAGTAGATGAGACTAGTACTCCCCGTAGTAAGGGCTCAGGTATTATCTGTAAAACTGACTTTCGTGATGTCAGGGTATTTGTTGTGTGGTTTGAGATGGCAAAAAGCTGATGGACCTTATATGCAGACTTAGAGATTGAATTGATTGAATTGATAGGAATGTCCTGCCCAGGTGTACTGGGAAAGAGGTGGTAGGGTGGGTTGGAAGCTAGGTAGGAGTGTTCTGGAAAGGAGCAGTTCCTGCCCCACAGGATCTATTTCATCTGGATTAGGTACTGTGTTTTTTGCTGTGTAGCTTGTTCTGCTCCATTTAGCTCAACAAAAGAACCTGCAGCAGTTTTCATTTTGGGTTATCATTGTGTCTGAAGGGACTTTTGGCAATGTCTGGAGACTTTGGTGGTTTTTTTTTTTTGGGGGGGGGGGCGGGGGTTTACCACTGAATTCCATCTCCATCCCTTTTATTTTTTTTATTTATTTTTTTTTAAAAGAATTTTTAATATTTATTTTTTAGTTTTCGGCGGACACAACATCTTTGATGCGGTGCTGAGGGGGGAGAGAGAGAGAGAGAGAGAGAGAGAGAGAGAGAGAAAGAATTTTTAATATTTATTTTTTAGTTCTCGGCGGACACAACATCTTTGTTTGTATGTGGTGCTGAGGATTGAACCCGGGCCGCACGCATGCCAGGCGAGCGCGCTGCCTCTTGAGCCACTTCCCCAGCCCCTCCATCCCTTTTAATTTTTTATTTTGAGAGAGGGCCTTGCTAAGTTGCTGAAGCTGACTTCTTGCCTCAGCCTCTCAAGTTGCTGGGCCTGGAGACTTTTTTGATGGTCCCAACTGGGAAGGTGTTTCACCCATCCAATGGGTAGAGGCCAGGGATCTGCTAAATAATACAATGCACAGGACAGACCCCTGACCCACAGGACTGAAGCGGGATGCCTATTTCTCTACCTTCTACTGTCTGGCATTGAATGAGATAACTTGGGTAAGTTGCCTCTTCCTGGCTCTGCAAGAGACCCTGGGTAAACCTCTGTTTCTCTGAGTTTGTGGGATAGAGTTAGGTGTGGGGCAGGGGGAAGTTCAGTGAATCTTTGTATTGGAAAAAAAAAAATTTTTTTTTTGGGTACTGGGAATTGCACCAAGGGCCTTGAACATGCTAGGCAAGTATTCTACCACTGAGCTACATCACCAGTCTTGAAGTTCCTTTTTTTTTTTTTCCCCTTTATTCTTTTTTTCCCCTTTCCCATGGGCACTTTGAGATGAGATTTCCTTGCCTGTTTGGGTTGTTTGAGTCTCTCTTTGTTCACTACTTTTGTTTCTTTTGTGATGCTAGGCTGGGGAAGAAACCCAGGGCAGGGCCTTGGGCATTGGTCCACAAACGGTCTTGATTGCTGGGCAACACCCTCACCTTTTTTCCTTTGTCTCTTTGTCTCTTCTTCCCCAGAAAGTAAACCCAGGAAGGGCCTCCCTCTCCTTCCCCCAGGCCCAAATCCATCCTGCTTGGGTTTGGTGCGCAGACAGGTACACACTGGAGACACAGACACACACACACACACACACACACACACACAAAAAAAAAAAAAAAAAAACGGGAAACATCACTGTTTTGTTTTGGTTTGTTTCTCTCTTAACCTCATCCAGGCCTTCCCTCATAACTCTCAGGGGTGGGGGAGGGAAGGTGTTTACCTTGGACCTCTAGTGGAGACAGCCTTGGGAGCGACTACTGCTGGGGAATTGGAGTGAGTGGGATGGGGGAAGTGTGGATTATAGTTCAAATTCCAAGGGTCTGGCAGAGGCACAGAAGCTGTCTCCTAGGTGGGGCATGTTAAAGGCTAAGGAAAGTGATCAGATACCAGCGGTGTGTCCCCCCCACCCCCCAGTGCCTCCAGGACTTTACTGTGTGTGTGTGTGTGTGTGTGTGTGTGTGTGTGTGTCTTGAAGTTCCTTTTTTAATAAAGCAGTTAAAACTGTGTACCAGTGTCCTCTTTCCCATGGAGAAGGGATAGACCCATAAATCATGTATTTCTTAATTTTCTTTTTAATTCTTAAGCCATTTAAGGGCTTCTGCAATGTGAATTGGTACGTGTAGGCCTAGAAGTTTACTTGATGGCAGAAAAAAATCTGTCCCTATGGTCTCTACCCTCTATTTTTATTTTGATATTGGAGATTGACTTTGGGCACTTTATTATTACTGAGCCACATTCCCAGCTCTCATTTTTCTGTTCTGAAACAGGCTCTTACTAACTTGCTTAGGACATAACTTAAGTTTCTGAGGCTGGTCTTGAAATTGTAATCCTCCTGCCTTAGCTGTCTGAGTGGTTGGGATTATAGGCATGTGCGAGACTGAGCCTGGTGCACCTTCTGTTTTTAGAATTTGAGTGCATATGTTGTGATTTGTGTCAGAATTTTTTCTATCTTCTCTGTACGGGGTTATTCCTGATTTTCCCTTCCTCAGTAAATATCAGCTTTGTCTGCCCCAGTGACTCCATGCTCCTTCCCTAACATTCTGTATGGAGTTTGTTAGTTGTGATTTGTGTTTACTTGCCTGTCTTCACTGAACTTTTTTTTTTGTGTGTGTGTGCACTCTGGGGATTGAACCCAGAGTGCTTTACCAAAATTACAACCTTAAAATTTTTTTTTTTTTGCTTAGAGCATTTTATGGTTTGCTTGAGGCTGGCCTTGAAACTGTCCTCTCCTACCTTTTTTTTTTTTGTGTGTGTGTGTGGGGGTGATTATTAGGGATTGAACTGGTGGGGGGGCTTTCAACCACTGAGCTACATCCCCAACCCTACAGGGTCTCACTGAGTTGCTGAGCTCCTTGCCATTGTTGAGGCTGGATTTTGAACTGGCAGTCCTCCTGCCTCAGCCTTACATAACTGGGATTACAGTTATGTGCTACCACGCCCAGCCTGCCTTCCAACCTTAGCCTTCTTGTTTCTGGGATTATAGGCATGTACCACTGCATGCCAGCATTATGTTTCTCCAGAATTATTGGCTTCTGTTGTTCTCAGAGCTAGCATAGATGTTACAAACAGCAAGTTTGGGTTTTTCTTTTCTTTTTTTAAAATTTTTTTTTTTTTATTTGTAGGTGGACACAATACCTTTATTTTTATTATGTGGTGCTGAGGATTGAACCCAGTGCCTCATGTGTGCTAGGCAAACGCTCCTCCACTGAGCCACAACTCCAGCCCCTGTTTTTTTTCTTTTTGTGGTTCTGGAGTTCAAACCCAAGGCCTCACACACTGTACCACTGGGCTATATCCCCAGCCCATAAATAGTAAGTTTGTATGGGCAAGGTCACTCAGAATTAAAGCATTGTTATCATAGCAGATTTGGTTGGTTGGACAATGAACTAAGCTGTGAACTCTCTTCATCTGCTCCAAAAGATAATGCAAAGGCAGGATAGTAATCCCAGGTTCAAGTAATCCCAGGTTCAAAAAGACCTGGGGGCGGCTTGGGTTGTGGCTCAGTGTCAGAGTGCTCGCCTGGCATGTGTTAGGCACTGGGTTCGATTCTCAGCACCATATACAAATAAATAAAGGTCCATAACAACTAAAAAAAAAGGGGGGGGGCTTGGGTGGCTCAGTGGTAGAGCACTCGCCTAGCACATGCAAGGCCCTGGGTTCGATCCTCAGCACCACATAAAAACAAGTAAATAAAATAAAGGTATTGTGTCCAACTACAATTAAAAAATAAATATTAAAAATAAAAGACCTGGGTGTTTATCAGAGTTTTATTGTTACCAGGAGAGTCACAGTTGCCTTCCCATTGCACTGGTTCAGAAAGAGATATAGGAGTCTTATTCTCTTCTGTGAATGGCAGTCTACCTAGACTGTCTCTGAGCATTCATGTTGGATTCCTGCTAAGAGCCTGTAACATTTGGACATGCTCAGAGGGGAGGGACCAGTTAGGTTGGGTTTCTTAGAAGGAAATAGAAGTAGTAGAGTCAGTATCGCAGCACTCCAGTCAGAATAGCAGCTATTATGAAGATAAGCAACAATAAGTGTTGTTGAGGATGTGAGGGGAAAAAAGGCACACTCATACATTGCTGGTGAGACTGCAAATTGGTGTGGCCAATATGGAAAGCAATATAGGGATTCCTTGGGAATCTGGGAATGGAACCACCATTTGACCCAGCTATCCCTCTCCCTAACCCAAGACTTAAAACAGCATACTTCAGGGACACAGCCACATCAATGTTTATAGCAGCACAATTCACAATAGCTAAACTGTGGAGCCAACCTAGATGCCCTAGAGTGGATGAGTAGATTAAAAAAAATGTGGCATATACACACAATGGAATTTTACTCAGCAATAAAAGAGAATAAAATCATGGCATTTGCAGGAAAATGGATGGTGTTGGAGAAGATAATGCGAAGTGAAGTTAGCCATTCCCCCCCCAAAATGCCCAGTGTTTTCTCTGATATAAGGAGGCTGACTCATAGTGGGGTAGGGAGGGGGAGCATGGGAGGAATAGATGAATTCTAGATAGGGCAGAAGGGTGGGAGGGAAAGGGAGGGGGGCAGGGGATTAGCAAGGATGGTGGAATGTGATGGACATCATTATCCAGAATACATGTATGAAGACTCAACTTGGGTGTCAACATTCTTTATATACAAACAGATATGAAAAATTGTGGTATATATGTGTAATAAGAATTGTAGGGCTGGGGTTGTGGCTCAGGGGTAGAGTGCTTGCCTAGCATGTGTGAGGCCCTGGGTTTGATCCTCAGCACCACATAAAAACAAATAAAAATAAAGTTATTGTATCCATCTACAACTAAACAAAATTTAAAAAAAGAATTATAATGCAAAAAAAAAAAATACTAGTCAAGAGAGGGAAGCATCATGATAAAGCCCCCACCCACATAGGCAGCTGTGTGGAAGAGAAACCAAGATCTGCTTTCTAAAACTGAACACGTACCAGAGGGTGAACATTCCCTGGAGACCTGTGGAACAGGATCAGGGAGAAGACATCCCTAGGTTTCCAGTCAGGACCTGCCTTTGGAGATGGCGAGGGTGGTTGTAGGAGGTGATCATAGACAACCCCATAACTCTGGATTCTGACTAGCAGGTTCCAGACAGCAGCCAGCTGCTTGTCCTTCGATCCTGTATTGGAAGATTAGCTCACTGTTTTTTGTTCTGGGTCTTGGAATGTTAAAGGTCAAATAACAGTACTTGGGATCAAATAAGTTGACAAATCCTGAAATCATGATATTTACTTCTGGTAAGTAGCTGCTGTCGTTTAAAAAAATATTTGTTCCAAGTAAGTTGGTATTGCAAAAGGATTTACTTGAATCATGAAGTGTTTTATTGTGGGTTATTGGAAGTGAGCCTCAGTGTTCCTTTAGCAGAATGGGTGGACCTGGAAGACCTGATGTAGCTCAGTGGTAGAGTTTTCCTAGTTTCCATCCCTAGTGAGGACATGACATCCTTGTAGATGGGTTTTCTAACTAGGTGGTTCATGTCCTGCATGCTCACCCCCACACCCCTGGATACTCCCCTCCTGTTGTTATTGGAAGATCATCTTTGCCCTCCCCCACCCCTCCCACTGCCTTACTGGGGATTGAACCCAGGGGCATTCCAGCACCGAGCTACATTTCCAAACCTTGTATTTTAAAGACAATATCTCACTAGGTTGCTTAGGCTAGCCTTGAACTTGGGATCCTCCTGCTTCAGCATTTCAGGTTCCCAGGTTGCTGGGATTATAGGCAGGCACCAGCATACCTGGCTTCTGTTATGTTTAGGCATGCATTTATTCATGTGTATGTGTTTATTTATTGGGGACCTGGGGATTGAATCCAGGGCCTGGCTTATGCTAGGCAAGCACTCTACTACTGAGCTACACCTCAGTTTGTGAAATAAGTTTAAATTCATAGGAGAATCATGGAGAAGTAAAAGTTTCCTGTGTGTTTTTCACCCAACTTTTATTAATAGAATATCTTACGTAACCATGGTGTGTTTCTCAAAACGAAGGAATTCACTTGGGGCAGTATTGTTCCCTCTGCTTCCCACGCTGTAGCTCCTTTTCCGTTCCAAGAGCCAATCCAGAAACCAAGGTTGCATTTGGCTCGCCTTTGTTGGATACCCCTAGGCTGACAGACCTGTCTTTTCTTGACCAGCCTATGATTTTTGTTAGTTCTTTACTTTTGCTTGGCTATAAGTCCTGGGCTCATCTTGTACCTCTCCTGCCTCAAACCTGGCATTTCTTGTTATAGTGAATGTTCCTCTAATCCCCAGCTGAGGGGACAGTGCCCCTTGTAAGGGCTGATGTTGTCCACTGCATGCCCAGGGGATCCTAGTGACGGATTCTGTAGTTGGCAGTTTACCTCTGCAGCGTGAGGCTCTTGCAGTGGTTAAGGCTAAGAAGCAGGGTGCTGGTAGAGGTAGAGGAGGGGATGGAATTGGAACATTTGGGAGCTAGGTGAGGCTAGGATGGATAGGACTGTGACGGTTTGTGTGGGTGTGTGGGTGTGTGGGCTTAGTGATGTTGGAGAGGGTGGAAGTCTCCAGGACCAAGCAGTGTAGGAGTTACGAGGGAGAGGCCAGGTGCTGGAGTAGGGAGAATCAGGGGTTAAACTTTGGTTCTGCTTGGGATGCCTGCTAAGTGCCCAAATGGCCACGTTGCTTGGTCATCATCTATTTGTGTCTGAAAGGCCAAAGAGAGACCTAAGGTTACGCTTATATTTTCAGCTTAGTTTTTGTATAGTGGTTTTGTCATAGGGTGAGTGGAGGGAGCCTTTGCATGGGCCATGGAAGACCCATCAGAGATTACAGGAAGGGCATTTGGGAAGACAGGCAAGGAGAACCTGAAATCTCTGGGTTGGTACCATGGAGGCTTCTCTTATTGGTGGAATCAGAGTTCCTTTCGTGTGTTTGGGTGGGACAGAAGTGGCCAGCTAAGGTAAAGAAGCAGAGGAGTATAAGCAGGTTGCAATGGGACTGCAAAGAGCAGAGATTTTGTTTTGGTTTTTCCTGGTACTGGCATTGCACCAGGGGCATCCTGCAACCAAACCATATTCCTACTCCTTAAATTTTAGTTTGTGACAGGTACTGACTGAGTTGCCCAGGCAGGTCTTGAGCTGGTCCTCCTATCTCAGTCTCCAGAGTTTCACAGATTACAGGTGTGTGCCACTGTGCCTGGCAGGTCAGGGTTTTGACTCTTCAGTTGGTTTTGTCTCATTCATTACCATTGAAATTGTTTTTCACAGAGTCTTCTTTTAAGAAAAATGGCTAGCATGGAGTGTAGCCCGCAAGCCAGGCCCTGTCAGCTAATGGTGCACGTCCATGCCCCAGTTATCCCTGTGCCTGTCTTGCAGGGCAGATATGTGGTAGCTGAGTCTTTGCAGAGGCAGATATGGCCTCCCAGTGTGATCCTGTTCTTTCCTCCATGCTCAGTGCCTTGCCGCAGCATCTTGTGCCACTAACATGTCACTCCCACAGATACATTAGTGCAAGTACAAGACAAACCGGCCTAAGAAGTGACACACTGGCTAGTCTCTTGCTACACATGGCTCAGGCAGAGGGTCTGATTGGAGCTGGAAGGCAGACCTGGTATTTCCAACCTTGTTCTGGTGGGTGCTGCTGTTGGCATTGCTGTTAAAATGTGCCTCAGAGCCTTTGCAGCAACAGCATTGCATTGCTGTTTTGATGTTTAGCTTTTCCCCCTAGAACTGAAGGGGTTCTGATTCTCTGCTGCTTTTTTGTGGCTTCTGCTATGTTGTGGCTGAACTTGAGATTTGGATTCCTGGAAGATAGAAGGCTGCTCTGCTCTTGGGTCTTAGGAGAATTTTGTAGTTCTGACTGGTCCAGTCCCCTTAAGGTCTTTAAAATACTCATGTGCTGTCACTGTAACCACCAGTAACCTTATTGCAATTTACTTTATTAAAAAAATTTCCCCAGTACTTTATGTAATGTGAACATTTCAAGTGGAGTTGAAAAAAACTATACCATGAACAACCATTTTGCCCATAGGTACATTGCTCAATTGATACTTTGCCTTGTCTATATCTGGCAAATGAGATTTAAAGGTTAAGTTGGAATAGTTATAAGAAAACAGTAATCACATAGGGTATTTTGACCTAATTGTTACTGAAAAAATTCTGGTAATCTGTTTAAGAAAAATATTTGGTACTGTAAATGCCAAGTTTTAGTCTTGTTCTTTTCTGAGTTATTTTTTTGGTACTAGGTATTGAACCCAGGGGTTCTTTACCACTGATCTATATCGCCACTACTTTAAATTGTTTTCTTATTTCTGATACAGTCTAGATAAGTTGCCGAGGTTGTTCTTAAACTTGTGACCTTTCTGCCTCAGCTTCCTGAGTTGCTGGGATTGTGTGTGCACTGCACCTCCTAGTTCCCGCTTGCATTTTTGTTTTTGCTTTAAGAAGTCCCCTACTGGGCTGGGGATGTGGCTCAAGTGGTAGCGCGCGCTCGCCTGGCATGCGTGCGGCCCGGGTTCGATCCTCAGCACCACATACAAAGAAAGATGTTGTGTCTGCCGAAACTAAAAAATAAATATTAAAATTCATTCTCTCTCTCTCTCTCTCTCTCTCTCTCTCTCTCTCCCTCTCTCTCCCTCTCTCTCCCTCTCTCTCCCTCTCTCCCTCTCTCCCTCTCTCCTCTCCCCCTCTCCCCCTCTTCCCCTCTTCCTCTCCCTCCTCTCTCTTAAAATAAAAGAAGTCCCCTACTTTGCTTTTTTTTTTTTTGCTTCCCAGCAAACCCTCGGGTGCTTCACCATTGAGCTACACCCACAGAGCCATTTTTAAATTCTATTTTGATTTGTGGTGGGGTACTGGGGGTTAAAATCCAGGGGTGCTTAACCACTGAGCAACATCCCCAGCCCTTTATATTTTATATTTGAGACCAGGATTTTCTGAGTTGCTTAGGATCTCCGTATGAGGCTGAGGCTGGCTTTGAGCTTTCAATCCTCCTGCCTCAGCTTCCTGAGGATTACCGTGTGTTAGTTGGCAGTGATAACTATCTAGCTAGTGTTGAGGCAGGGCAGTGTTGTGCTGGTTCGATAGATGGGCACTTGGGCATTTGAAGGCAGATGGTAAAGTTACACTAGTAAGTGTAGTCCAGGGCCTTTCCCTTTTTCTGTCTGGGGAATGTGTGGGAGGTCTTTTGCTGTTTCCTGCTGTTCCCCTGAGAGCAGCAGAGCCATGGAGGGGTGTTTCTTAGGGCAGGGACAGTGTGTTCCTGTGAGCCCTTCAGCCTTGCCCAATGCCTGGCCTGGGAATGCAGTAAGGGGGGAGGTAGCTGAAGCTTCCCAAGCGCGCCTGTGTCCAGGGAAACAGATACAGAAAGCCTTTTAGCTGCTGGTCAAGTGGCCACCAGCCTCTGCTCAGGGCTCAGTCACCTGTTTGTTTCATTCAGTCTATAATTAGATGATTTCACAGCTTTTTTTCTTTAGCTAGAAGGGTCTTTGGGCCCAGGTCTTGAACCAGTTCCCAGACTAGGCCCAGACTGACAAGCTAGTGTCTGATGAACAGAAGTTCTCCCTGTGGGTCAGTAGGTACAGAGGTGATCTTCCTGTCCCCCCCCCCCCACAGGTCTTACCCTCATGAGCCACCCAACTTTGGCAGTCTTGTCAATGACCACACATTTTTAATTGCAGGACTTGTTCCAACAATCTGTTAAAACATGGTGGATTACTATGAAGTTCTAGGCGTGCAGAGACATGCCTCACCCGAGGATATCAAAAAGGCGTAAGTAGACTTATTTCTGAAATGATATATAAGATAATGTGTAAGCATACATTGGTAAGTGGATAGTATAACTGTTACCTATTAAAATGGCTTTTTTGATTTTCTTTTGTGATGTTGGGATTGTAACTCAGGACCTCACATGCTAGGCATGCGCTCTGCCACTGCACTATAACCCTAATTCTAAAACTGCTTTTAATGTAATATATCATCAATGAATGCCACAGTTTATTAATTTTTTTTTTTACATTGGATTAAGCCCAGGTGTGATGTTAAAACCCCCCAACTCCTCCCCACCTTTTTTAAAAAAATATTTGTCAGATGGGGTCTTGTTAAGTTGCTTAGAGCATCATTAAGTTGCTGAGGCTGGCCTTAAATTGGAGTGTTCCTGCCTCAGTCTTCTGAGTTTCTGGGATTACAAGAATATACCACTGTACCTGGCTGGTTCATGCAATTTTAATACGTAAACAATACAGATGAGCATTTTTTGAATTAGACGGCCTTACAGTTTACTTATCGGCAAGGTTGTCTAGTTATTGTTCCTTTGCTTTGGGACTAAATTCCTTATATGCCTGAAGTAGGTCAAAATTGAGAGGCCCCAGGACAAATGGTGCATGCCTGTAATCCCAGTGACTTAAGAGATTGAGTTTGAGGCCATCCTCTGCAATTTGGTGAGACCCTGCCTCAAACAGTAGAAACGACTGGTGATAGAGCTCAGGTTGGGGGACTCTCGTGTTAAGTCTCTAATACTACCCCTTGCTCCTTGATTTTTCCTTTCCTTTTTTTGGACTGAGAATGTGAAAATCTCTCAAACCCTTTGCATTGGACTCAGCGGTGGTGTTGACTGTCACTCTTATGCACCCCTTTCAGGCAGGGTAGGGGCCAGACCTGAAGCCTAACCCATGCTGCTGTTATATCCCTGCTGACCCTCATGAGTGCTGAGAACTCCTTCACTGCCCACTGTGCCTGTGTCTGTGCAAACAGGGGGAGTCCCAGGTTGCATATGGCTCCAAAGGACTCTGGATCCATTCAGTTCATTGAGGTGTTAACTGAGAACAGGACTTTCAAACAACTTTAAAAAACTCCTCAATATATGATGAAGTCTAAACTTCTAAATGGGAAAAGGGTCTTCCCCCCCTCCTTTCATTTGGAGCAGAAATAGTCCTTTCAAAACATTGAGCTTGGCACATACCTGTAATCCCAGCGGCTTGGGAGGCTGAGGCAGGAGGATCGCGAGTTCAAAGCCAGCCTCAACAAAAACGAGGCGCTAAGTAACTCTGTGAAACTGTCTTTAAATAAATAAAATATAAAATAGGGCTAGGAATGTAGCTCAGTGGCCAAGTGCCCCCGAGTTCAAGCCCTGATATATAGCACCCCCCCCAAAAAAAAAGTTGAATTAGGGATAGGAATGTAACCTAGTTGTAGAGAAGATGCTTGGCATGCCCAAGTCCTTTGATTCCATCCACAGAAGTGCTTCAAACCAGTCAACCAATTAGGTTAAGATAGCTGTCAGTGTCTCCTGTTTCAGACCCAGCCAAGAGGCTACCTGGTCGGCACAGCCCACTGAGGAGAGACCAGGCTGGCCTGGGTACTGTCACTTTGGAGTGTGAGTATCTTGCACATCCTGTATGGGAGGCTGAGGGGTTTTATGCTACGTCTACACTGTTCTTATATTTTTTAGTTAATAGCCGCTTTTACAGAGAGACAGAATAGTGGAACAGAAAGATAGTTGAATTTCTTCTCCCCCCCTCCCCCTCCCCCAGGGATTGATCTCAGGGGGACTGAACTCAAGGTGACTGAACCATTGAGTCACATCCCCACCCTTGTTTTGTATTTTACTTAGAGTCAGGGTCTCACTGAATTCCTCAGTGTCTTGCTGAGGCTGGCTTTGAACTCCATCCTCCTGCCCCTGCCTCCCGAGCCACTGGGATTACAGTGTGCCACTGTGCCTGGCAATACTTTTGAATAATATTTTTGAATAAACGTGTAGTAATTTTATTTACTGATGGAATCACATGTCTGGCTTACTAGCATCGGAGAGCAGATTGATTTTGCTAAGTACGTGCAGGTTGATTTAAGCGTAACTTTAGAAACAGGCGGTTACCTTTAAAAGCAACAAATTTTCCCTATTAAGTTGCATAAATATTAGCTTTTCACATGAGCAAAATGATAACCATGGGGTGGCTGTTAGCTTTGCTGAGTGTGTTGATAGTTTCTATTTGAGGACTAAGGGGGTGTGGCTGCTATCTCCCCAGCCCCCCTTTTTGGTACCTGGGTTGAGCCCAGGTGTGCTTAACCATTGAGCAACATCTCCAGCCCTTTTTTATTTTGAGACAGGGTCTTCCTAAGTTGCTTAGGACCTCACTAAGCAGCTGAGGCTGGGTTTGAACTTTTGATCCTCCTGCTTTCGCCTCCCAAGCTGCTGGGTTTACAGGTTGGCACCATTGGACTCAGCTTGGCACCATTGGACTCAGCTTCCCCCTCTTGAGGCAGTAGACACTACTTCCCTTGCAATTGAATCACAGGCCAGGGTTTTCTCCTTTGATACTGACCTGCTGGTATACAGGTTAGACAACTCTGGAGGTTGGTATTACAAATAACTTGTTGCTTTTTTTTGAGGGGGGGGGAGGTGGTGGTTGTTGTTTGTATTTTGTTTTGGGGAAAGAACCCAGAAGCGAATCTCCAGGCCTTTTTTTTTCTTAAGAATTTTTTTTTCTCATTGTAGATGGACCCAATATCTTTATTTTATTTATTTAACTAAAAAAACTTTTTTAGTTGTAGTTGAACATAATACCTTTATTTTATTTATTATGTGGTGCTGAGGATTGAACTCAGTGCCTCTCTTGTACTAGGTTAGCACTCTACCACTGAGCCACAACCCCAGCCCATATTTTATTTATTTCTGCATGGTGCTGAGGATCGAACCCAGTGCTTCACTCATGCTAGGCAGGTGCTCTGCCACTGAACTACGACCCCAGTCCCTCCCAGGACTTTTTATCTTAATATTTATTCATTCATTAATTTTTTTTTTGGTGCTGGGAATTGAACCGAGCTGTTTATTCACTGATCCATATCTCCAGCCCTTTTTATTTTTCTAACTTGAGATGAGGTCTGGCTAAGTTGCTTAGGGCCTTGCTAACTTGGTGAGGCTGACCTTAATCTCTGGATTGTCCTGCCTCAGCCTCGTGAGTTGGCTAGGGTTCTAGGCATGTGCCACTGTGCTTGGCTAAATTATGTTAGTTTTAAAAGCTCACTTGTTTTATGGACTTCGGACATGTGATAAATATTCTGCTCTTTTCCCAAGATACCGGAAACTTGCACTAAGGTGGCATCCAGATAAAAATCCTGAGAATAAAGAAGAAGCAGAGAGAAAATTCAAACAAGTAGCTGAGGCATATGAGGTGTTATCAGATGGTGAGTAATGCTGAATTTCAGGGGAGGGCTCTGAGTGGGTGAAGTAGAACTGGGAATGGAGAGGCAGTGAAGCCTTCCTCTGGCCTAGCAGGATGTGGACACACATCCCGACACCAGCTGGATTTTGAGACCACTGAGAATGTTTCTTTCTGGTGAAGCTTGGAACGTACCCAGTGAGCTACAAGTGTTGAGGAACACTCAGGATGACTTTGATAGAACAGTAGGAATGCCCTGGCTTGGAGGAGCTGAGGAAGGCATTGGGCTTGGGCTTGGGGTTGGGTTGCAGGGCTTTGTTTTGTTTTGTATTTTGGCAGTACTCAAGATTGAGCCCAGGAATATTCTACCACTGAGCTGCATCCCCAACCATTTTTATCTTCCATTGAGATAAGGTCTCCCTAAGTTGCTGAGGCTGGCCTCAAACTTATGATCTTCTTGCCTCAGCCTCCCACATAGCTAAGATAACAGGCATGTGCCACCTTGCCCAGCTTGCAGGGCCCTGCTTCGGTCACTGCATGTGGTTGTGCTTATCCCTGCTGTCCTCTCATCCTCATTGCCTTACTTGGAAGTATACCATGTTAATGGAGTAAGTTCTACTGTTTGAATGGACTTTCAGTAAAGAAGGAAGGGAACATACAGCTCAGAATGAAACATCAAAACCTCTGTGTTTTCTCCACCCTAGTTCTAGAGTGTAAGTATTGAATGCCATTGAAAGGCAGAAACATTGGCTTAGTTTTGTGACTAGGTCAAAGGTCAGTTATTGGTGAAATGGTTTCAGTGATTCATGGTGAAGGCAAGACTGCAGGGGCCTGGTGGGAATGGTGACAGAGACTGGAAACTACTACCCACACTGGGTAAGGCAGAGGCAGAGGAGGTTAGCAGGGTAGGGACTGATTAACTGACCACAGGAAATGGGCCAAAGCCTCACGTGTTCTGTGTGTGGTCAGGTGACAGTTGGCTGTTTGAGAAAGGAGCCCAGTGTGACCTTCTCAGCAGTCACCAGCATACTGCCTCCTTGTGCATCAATGCTGCTCATAAGTGATGAGTTTCAGACACCTTGCTTATCTAAACACAGTGTTGATATGGAAAACTTTGAAATGTGGCATTTATTTTTTTTAAAAATACTTATTTTTTTAGTTGTAGGTGGACACACACTATATTTATTTCAATTTGATGTGGTGCTGAGGATCGAACCCAGTGGCTCATGTATGCTAGGCGAGCACTCTACCACTGAGCCACAACCTCGGCCCCTAAATGTGGCATTTAAGAACATAAATTGCAGATGGGACATGGGGCCTGAAGGGTGTTGAAGACTCTGTCTTGGGTCCTGTCTTGCTGACAATGTGACCATGCCATGCTCCCACACTGAAGGTTTTCAGGCACTTCTGACATTAGCCATGTTGAGAAGTGCACTGAGGCTTCATATTCAGTGGAAAGAACCTTTAAGTAGTCATGAAAGTCTCTGGGTGGAGTCTGTGTTAGTCATGTACCATGGCTGGCCTTCTGCCATAGCTGAAGTTTTCAGTGGTAGGGCTTGGTAACCCCAAATGGGCATCATCTAAGCCTGCTGCCCACTCTGTGGAGTAAGGTTTTCAGGGAACACAGGTGGTGGTGTGCAGTCAGCACTGGTGTGTCCATAGCGCTGTGCTACAGCTCTCTTGGTCCTGGAGATCTGGGGATGAGCAGCCAGGCCTGCAGGCTGAGGGCAGCTCCTCTTCAGCCTACCTAGGGCACAGACCTGATCCCCTGTTGGACTTTGTAGTTAAGGGGGATCACTTCTGTTCTAGGTAGGAATAGTTTTGTGCTTGGTTATATGATAGGGTCCCCCCACCAGAGATCTATAGCCTCATGTATGCTAGGACGGGTTGATTGTAATGTATGCATGAACTCTAAGCAGTAAAGTAAAATGATGTAACAGAATAGACATTGATAATTTCTAAAGAACAGTGCTTAAAGAGTTTTCCTCCTCTTCTCTCAGAACAGGGTATATAAGGTCCTTCTCCTGCTCCTCTGTCTTTTAAAGCAAGGGCAGACTTAAAATTCATGAAAAACTGAGACCTCATTTACAATTTGGGAAATGCCTTATTACTTGAATTTACCTTATTGATTGAATTTTGAGGATTTGAAAAGAACTTGGCCCTAATAATTCTGTTTTCAAATTTAAAGCTAAAAAACGGGACATCTATGACAAGTATGGCAAAGAAGGCTTAAATGGTGGAGGTGGAGGTATGTAAATGGATTTCCTCTCTAGAGACAAAGGTCTTGGCAGTCATCCTCTGACTTGGAGTTCAGTTCAGTGTTTGAATTGTAAATTACTGAGTTTCTTGGTCAGCCTGTTTGCTAAATATAGATGCAGTCTGAGAAGTGGACTGAATTGGGTAGGGGAAGGAGAAATTGACAGCATTAAAAACAACAACAACAAAAAAACAAACCTATTAATCTTTTGTTAGACCAGAAAGTCTATGTTGATATAACTTTATATACATAGGAAATTGTTCAGTATTTTGTACTGTCATCCTGTGAGCTTATACTGTTAGACTAGTAATCAGTATTAGTAAGTAAATTTTCCGTCAGGGTTTGAAGAGAAGATTACTGAAAGCTAAAAAGTGTGTTTGTGGAAAGCCCCTATGGTGGTCTGACAAGTGGTGCTCTCTGAACTCCTGCGCTGAGCCCATGTGTTCAAGCTGTAACAGTAGGAAAGTTGGGTGAATACAGTCTTGTTTCTCATAGATCTAAGTAATAAAATCAGCAGTGACATGCTGATCCCAGATTGGGAGCTGCTCAGAAGTAGTAATGAAGGGATTGCTGGTGGGACATTCTGAGCACAGAGTTTCAGTAACAGTAGGACTCATTTTGAATTTCGAAGAACCCCAGATATATGAAATAGGTTCTTTTTTTTTTCTAGGTCATTATTCATATAATGTTTTACAAAAATATTTGCTTATAGGCACCAGAATTCTTATATACTAAAGCTATGCTATGTTTATGTAGGTGGAAGTCATTTTGACAGTCCATTTGAGTTTGGCTTCACATTCCGGAACCCAGATGATGTCTTCAGGGACTTTTTTGGTGGAAGGGACCCATTTTCCTTCGACTTCTTTGGTAAGTGAATTTCCTGTGGTGGTTAGTTGTGGTATGTGTGGTGTGTCCATGCCATGGTGAGGGTGGTGGTGACCTTGCTATGGGGTGCTGTGCCTGGGTTATTAACTTTTCTGTTTGAGCAGGAGCAATCAGAACATATCTGCCCTCTTCAGAGATTTTGTTTTATTAACTTCTTGGAGAGTAAAGATTTCTGTGTGGTTTTATTTTGCTTTTGCCCTCTCAGGCAAGGCAGTGGTGAGATTGGAAACGCTGTTTCCTCTATGGTGTTGGATGGAACCCTGGGCCTTGTAAAAACATGTACTCTACGCCTGAGCTACATGTCTAGCTCCCCTCTCAAACACCAGTTTCTGTAGGAATTTGTCATGGAATCTTCCTCTTGAAATTCTTACGTGTCATGGACATTGTTTAGAGGACATTTGATTATGAACCTGCCTTCTTTTTTGTCTGGGAGTGTTGTAATGGTTGAAGCCACAGTTTGTGAAGAAAGGACTTTTACTGGATCAAGGCAGCAGAGTGTCTTGGAGAGTAGTTTTGCTAAAGGAGACTGTTTGTTCACAACTGCTGGGTTGTAGGAAATTTTTATTTTTTTGTCCTGGTGCCTGATCCCAGGTTTTGTGTTATGTCTAGGATATGAACTGCACATTAGGTATTCTTGTTAGCTGTCTGCTAGTAGAATTTCCATTCTAGTTTCTAAGCTTCCTGTGTTTGATGCTTGCCGGGTAATCTGGGAGGCCAGGGTTAAGTGTGCTGCCGCTGCCATTTCTGTCTTTTGTGCACTGGGCGGGTAAGCACATCTTGTGCTTGCCTCCTTCATTGATTGGAGCACAGTTGAAGAGACTGAACACCACTGGCAGACCCCAGGAGGGAAGAAAGAAGAGCAGTTGTGTCTACCAGTAATAAAAGGGAGACAAGTGGAGCCCCTGATTGTCATGGGCATGAAGAGGAGCGGGTTGACACTGGATCTGGTAGGTTGCCTTGGGCCTCTTGAAGATTATGTGATGCAGTCGAGGTGATCCACAGTGGAGATTCATAGTGTCCTTGTTCTTTAATATGGCATGTCCTGACTCTGAGCATACCTTACTGCAGGAGGGAATAATAGTGAGTACCTTCCAGCATGCCTGTAGGCAAAGTGCAGCTGAATCAAAGCAGAACATTTAGATTAGGGTCAGAGGAGAATACGTTGCCTTTACATAGAGGAAGAGTTGACTTTACTGCTGCCGGATGTATTGTGAGGGCTCCCTGTAAAGAGTACACGTCTGTAATGCTCAGAAAGCTTGGATCTTTGAGCTTTTCAGGTTTGAATTTTAGGTTACAAATCCTCAGCTGCTAAGGGTTTGTTTAAATACTCCAAATCTGAAATACCTCTGGTCCCAATATTTCAGTTAAAGGACACCATATAATAGGAAAGAGAACCATATTTATATCCATGTCACTTGACCCTAATAGGCAAGAGATATTTCATGAAAGGAGGATTGACCCACTGGTTCTGCCTTGAAATGCTTTCATATCCCACCATAGGCTCCAGCAAGCTCCACTCTGTAGGTTTTGCAGGCCAAGGCAGTGTTAGGGTTATAGTATATGTTCCCAAAGCCACAAGTCTCCTGGTGGCTAAGGAGGAAGAGACCTACATTTCTGACCCCTGGATCTTGATTCAGGAGATGAAGCACCTTCTCAGAAGGCCAAGTTCCTTAAGTGATGATTTTATCTTACATGATTAAAAGTTCTTTTAAAGGGGAAAATGTCCCCTAGTGACGAATTGTGCACCCAGTGTTTTCCTTAAGAAAAATATTGATGCATTAGCCGCCTCATTAAAGATGACTTGAGATTTATGTGTGTAAACACACACATATATATTCTCCCCCTGTCCCATGCTGGGGTTGAATCAAGGAGCTCTTGACCCTGAGCTCCATCCTTAGCCCTTGTTTGGTTTTTGAGTCAGGGTCTCACTGAGATGCCTCACTTTTGCTGAGGCTGACCTTGAACTTGAGATCCTGAGTCCCTGGGATCACAGGTGTGTGCCACCCTGCCTGGCTCCTTGACTGTTTCTTTCTAAAGAAATAATTAGAAGTGAATGAGTAATTATTTTTACTAGTCGAAAATGATGCTAAGCTTACTGAAACTACTCTTAGGTGCTCGACTCCCCGGTGGCGGCTCAAGGTTTGACAGTAGGTACTTTCCGGCAGTGATGCTTCTCCAATCCATTCTTGTAGGTGTTCTAGGGGACTTCCATTTTCAGGCTGTAAGGATTTACACACAGGAAAAGAAGCTGCACCATGGCTACTACGTGTACGAGGTGACTGTGCAGCCTCCTGGCGGTATGTGTGATATAGAACGGAGTGGTATACAGGGCTGGGACTTGGTCAACGTTTATCAGAATCGATGTCATTTTCACCACCCATTTCAGAGTCCTTTTATTGTAGCAAAGTATTTTTTAGTCTTAATTTTTTACATCACCTTTTTCCCTGTTTCTATTTGGCTTTCAAAATAAGTATTTTAAACTCCGTTGTCAGATACCTGGGTGCCCTGGCTCGTTCCTGAAATCCTGGCTGCTTGGGAGGCTAAAGAAAGGATTAGGAGGGTTTGAGGCCAACCCAGGCAACATAGTGAGAATCTAATGAAAAATCTGCCCAGTGTACTCACAGGCAGACAAAGAGAGTTACTAGTGAGGACAGCCTGGATGACTTAGACCCTGTCTCAAAATAAAAATTAATTATTAGGGCCAGAGATTCAGTGACGGAGTGCTTACCTAACTAGCATGCGTGAGACCCTGTTTTCCATTCCCCAGGAACACTCCCCCGATCCCCCGTAAAAATGAATAAATAAAAAAATGATTTCAAAATCAAGGTCACCCAGGGCATTTTTTTTTTTTTAAATTGGGAATTGAACCTGAGGGTGTTTTACTACTTAGCCAGTCGTTTTTTATTTTTATTTTGAGACAGACTCATCACTAAGTTGCTGACTTGGAGTCTTCCTGCCAAGCCTCCTGAGTCATTGGGATTTCAGGCATGCTCCCCCTTTCTTGGCTCAGCCTGGGCAAAGGAAAAGTTCTGTTTCAAGATGGTTTTGAGCTATACCGTGCATTTGTCATGACAAGAGCACAGGACTCCTTGGGGGAATTTGAGGAGATGGTCCAGGTTTTGGGGTGAGCCTCAGAACCAGCGAACTGAGGAGCAGGGCAAAGGGTGGCCTAGGGTCCTGTGGGAACTGAACTACTTTTGACATCCTAAAGTTAGCAGATCTCCCAGGAAAGCTAAGAGAGGTGGATTCTGCCAGCAGCCCTGAAACAGTACTGGCTCAGAATGTTTGAGGCTCCCAGTTCTGCTTAAATTTTTCCACAATATGGAGCACATGTATATGGGCCCTTGACAAAATGTTGATTGGAAGCCAGTGTGAATGAGGATGTTCCCTTCATTTGTCTTTCATCACAGGACACCATTGCTGTTCTTGGATGTCCATGATAGTAGGCCTTTTCTTTTGATACCAGGGATTGAACCCAGGAGTGCTTTACCAATGAGCACATTTCTAGTGCTTTTAATTTTTTATTTTGAGACAGGTTCTCCCTATTTGCTTTAAGACCTTGCTAAGTAGCTGAGGCTGGCTTCTGCCTTATGATCCTTCTGCCTTATGATCCTACTGCCTTAGCCTCCCAAGTCGTGGGACTACAGGTGTGTGCCTCTGTGCCCATGGACAGTAGGCCTTTTATTGATCCATTAGAATGATTGTTTGGAACATTGGGTATTAATTAACATTTTTATTTATATTCTCACTTCAGAAAGCCAAAGCAGAGTGGGAGGACTTTCCCAGAGAGCCTCGTCTTGCTGGCACTCCCATGTATCTTTCTCTATGAAGGCTCTGGTCTTGCCAGCCTTGGTGAAGGAAACCCTTGTAGCAGTGGGGAACTTCCCGTGGGTAGAGCCAAGGGCAGCCCGCTGTTGGGGAGGAAGGAGCCTTGTGTTGAGGGTGAAAATAGCCTGACTTTACAGAGCCATGATCTCAATTTGGTGTAGTGAGTCAGTCGTTTTACTCCCTAGGGTTCGAGGAAGTGGCCAGTGAGGACTTGGAGCCTAGTGAAGAACTAGAGCAGCCTTCTTTTGAGGAGGCAGTGGAAGACTCTCCAAGTGACGAGAACAGTGAGGTTTTGGATGTGATATCCAGCGAGGAGCTGGACCTCTTTAGTGAAGAAGAGCCAAGCGAAGGTTGTAGCCGGGGCCAGGGCGAACTTCTCAGTGAGGAGTTGGACCTCATATCCAGCGAGGAGGAAGCCAGCCCTGGGGACACAGAGGAGTTCAGCGAGGATTGCGAGGAGCTGCTGAGCGAGGAGGAGCAGTACAGTGGGCCAGAACTTGAGGCACTACTTGTTCATCAATAAATTGCAAAAGGAACTGCCCCGTCTCTGCTTTATAAGAAAGTTTAGTTTATTTTAATGTTTTTTCAGTGAGAAAGTTTCTTCTATCACATTGGTAGTACACTTGGTCAGGTTTCCTTTGCTACCTTGGAGATGTGGTTAAAGAAGGGTGGGGTATTGAAGCACTGAGTTTCCAGGGGCTCCTGTAACAAAGTACCTCCAACTGAGTGGTTTAACAAACTTCCCTCTCATAGTGCTGGAGGTCAAGTCCAAGATGAGGTGTTAGCAGAGCCCATTCCTCCTGGAGGGGGAGGGAGAAGCTGTCCTAGACTGATTCCAGTCCCCTGTGGCCCCACAGAGATGTTGGCTTGTTGGGTACTTTTCTCCTGTGTCTGATCATCCCACTCTGCAGCTACCTATGTCCACGTTTCCTTTTGACAGTGTCACCAGTTGGACTAGACTCAGACCAATGACTTCTTGTAACTTGTGTCTGCCAAGACTTAATTGTGAATAAGATACCATTCGCTGGTTGAATCTTTTTGAAGGGCCATAATTCAACCTGTAATAGACTTTCTAAGCAGAGTCACTTAGGTTTTTGTCCTAGTCTGTACATTTTAGAAACTAGCAGCAGACTTTTTCACTTTTGTACCAGGGATTGTACTCGATCACGGAGTGACATTCTCAACCCTGTTTTATATTTTATTTAGAGACAGGGTCTCACTGAGTTGCTTAGCATCTCACTTTCTCTGAGGCTGGCTTTGAACTTGTGATCCTCCTGCCTCAGCCTCTTGGGCCACCAGGATTATAGGTAGACGCCACAGTGCCTGGCTAGCAGCAGACTTTAGAAAAGACATGTTAAGATGGTTTAGTCTTCATGTGGATTTATGATCATAGCTGAAGGCACTGCTGTGGTTCACGTGGGAGCAAGTGTCCTTGGATATTTACAAATTTCATGCATATGACACCTACACAAATGAAGTTTAAGAAAGCTAGAAAGAGAATTTAAAGTTCATTTATAAACAAATGTTTTAGGGTTTTGGTTTTGCATGTAGCTCAGTGCTTCTCTGCCTGTAACCTCCCAGATGAGGACTCATCTTGGGGAGATGTTGTAGTGCACACCACATCTGCGTCTGGTTCAGTGTGTGCTGGGGAGCTGGCCTCTGGGAATGCGATGCAGCACTCTTACCTGCTTCTGCATGTGTCTCAAGTGATTCAGCACGTTGCTTCCTCTACCCTTCTTCACAAGCAGCGGCTTTCTTGGGAAGGTCATTTTGAGATTTGTGGTCTCTGCCATGAGAACCTGGCATTGGCCACCCCTGCAGCAAGCTTGAGATATTCTGTGAGGTTTCAGGTGCTGTTTTTGAAATGAAGCCAGCAGTCAGCTCTCTGTGGCATTTCCTGTTTATCCTTTTATACCCACCCCACCAAGGAAGGCATTAGTATCAGATCTGTTTGTTTGGTTCTTAGACTGCCCCTTTTGACACGCTACTAGATAGCACATAGGGGTTTCCACCAATGAATGCGCTCTCATTTTTGATGTCTATCTAAATTGCCCGGGCTGCCTCAAAATTGGGATTCTCCTGCCTCATCCTATGTAGCTGGGGTTCTTTAGGCATGCATTACTGTGTGCCGGATTCATAAGCTTTTAATGTTTGTTGTGGACCACCTAAAGGTTCAGAGAGCCATACCCCTTACCTGCATACAGAAGTTGTCCCCAGGAAGGAAGAGTGGTTTAGACTCAGGCTTTGTAGGAACAGTGTTGGGGGCAGTGCCTTTTGTAGAGCTCTTAATCCCCCTGGGGGAGAAGTAACATGATGTCATCTTTAAGCAGGAGCAAAAGGGCATGTAAGAATCTGCTATCCTATCAGGTTCCTACTGGTAGGTCCAGTGGCCATGTCTCTGATACCATCTTGGATCAAACCAGCATCCCAAATAATGTAGAAGGTTTGAGATGGTCACCTCCTAAACGAGAACAAGAGAACTTCTATCACATAGGAAGGGTGGTTTATTTTATTTTATTTTATTTTATTTTTTTGGCGTTGGGGGTACCAGGAATTGAATTCAGGAGCGCTCAACCACTGAGCTACCTCTGCACCCCATTTTGTATTTATTTAGAGACAGGGTCTCACTGAATTGCTTAGTGCCTCTCCATTGCTGAGGCTGGCTTAGAGCTCCTGATCTTTCTGGCTCAGCCTCCTGAGCTGCTGGGATCACAGGTGTGTGCCACTGCATCTGACCCCCAGCCTGTCTTTTATTTTAGTTTTGGGAATCTGGCTCTTAAACTAGGATCCTCTTGCCAAGCTGCTTTGATTATAGGTGTGGACCACTGTGTCCAACTCACATAGCAAATTTTCACTGTAGCTGTCACATTTCTTGTCCAGGTTGTCAATCTGTTCTGTGGAGACACCCAGGTGGAGTGCAGCTGGCATGCTGGCACTGACAACTGGTGGCACAAGTAGAATGCACAGATCTTATCTAGATTATATGAAAGTTTTATCCTCTGGCAAAAGCGTGACATGTTACTAGATTTAGTTCAGGGTTATGGTTTAAGTTTTCTTTCAGGTATTAGAACAAGTGGGACAGTCAGATCTCTTTACATGGAAGCTCATACCTGAACTTCCTATCTGGTGACGACTGCTGTGGAAGGTGGGAACTACGTCATCAATCAGTGAGTTTAACCTCTTGTTAACTGTAGAAGCTCGTCCCACTTCTTTGCCTGGTGCAGGGTTTGGTAGCCACTATCCACTCCCATCCCGTGCCTGTCCTGGTCCATGCCATGGTGGACGTGTTCACATGCCCTGTTGCATATTCTGCCTCCCCTTCTTCTGGCCTCTTTAGCTCTTAGAACCAGCAAACAGTGCCCACTTTTCTGCATGCAGGACTTTAAACTCTGTATTCCTGAGCTTACCTTTAGGTGGAGCTGACTGGACATTCTTTGTTCAGAATAGTTCTGGGTGTTTTTTTTCTTTTTGTACCAGAGATTGAACCTGGGATGATTAAGTATCAAGCCATGTCCCCAGCCCTTTTTATTTTTTAAGACGGGGCTTTGCTAAATTGCTGATTTTGCTTTTGAACTGGTGGCTTGTGCCTCAGTCTGCTGTGATCAGCTGGGATTACAGGTGTATGCCATCACACCCAGCCAGAATATTACTTCTTAAGGGTGTGTGTGTGTGTGTGTGTGTAAACCCAGGGGCCCTTAATCACCGAGTCATATCCCTAGCCCTTTTTTAAATATTTATAGTCTCCCTTGAGTTGCTTAGCACCTTCCTGAGGCTGGCTTTGAACCCGTGGCTCTCCTTCCTTAGCCTCCCTAGCAGCTGAAATTACAGGCATGTCCAGCTTAGTGTATCCCTCTGTCACTTGCTTGTTCCCATCTGTCCTTGAGCTTCCTCAGTGTCTGCTTCTCTCCATCTCTAGACCTCTCTAGGGTATTGCTTCTCCCCTTTCCAGTTGCTGCAGCTTTTCTTGGGCCTAGCTGACTTATAAACCTGCGTCTTTCCCGAGTCATTGGCTGGCTATGTGCAGTGGTGGGCATGCTGTCACATTTTTGACTCTTGGCACATGCACTTCCTGGTTTGCCCTCTCTTGCCCTCTGGCTTGGAAACGTGCCACACTAATTATGTTGTTCTGTGTTCTGGATGAATTCGGTCTGCATGCGTTCATGTTTATCAGGAATACTTGTTTTTATTCCTTGTACGTTTTCCATTTTTCTGGAAGAAAAATACAGTACTTTCTTTAATCACTGAGAACCCAGCTAAATTATGAAGTAGTATGTATAAATTGTGTTTTCAGTGAAGCTGTCCTTGATTACCACAGCAAAGAAAAACTTTCGGAGCTCATCTTCTAAAGATTGCGTTGTGGAACTGGGGTTGTAGCTGAGTGGAACACTGCGCTAGCACATGGGAGGCACTGGGTTTCGATCCTCATCACAAGATAAAAAAATAACAAAATAAGGATATTGTCAATCTGCAAATAAAAAATTCTTCACTGGATTTAGGGTAAATTGTTCATTCTTAATTTGTCAATACACGTTTTATTTATTTTTTTAACTGTAAACACATTTAATTGTCCTTTTCAACAGAAGTATCTTAGTAAGGCTTACTGCAGCATTTCCTTAATCTTCATGTTTTTCTTTTCTCTAAGTATAAATACTATGCATGTGTTTAAATGATAAGACAATTTGTCTATACTGTGTAGAAAATCACCTTCTTACTTCATAAAACTGACAGATTAGAATACTGCAATTTTAAATTAATGATCTGTACACTTTTTTCTAACCTGAACTTATGTAGAGATTATTAAAAGTTTTAAAAATATAACTGATTATAAGCATTTTATTACTGTTTTGATTTTTTTTTCATTAAAATGCCTATTTCTATTCTATTTCTAAAGCTGAGCAAGCTGGTTGAATCTTTATTTCCCTAAAGGTATTTGTAAGATACAGCTTCATAATGCCCTGTAAACAATGCATAAATGTAGTTTGATACATGTTTTTGCATTTGAAAATATTGTGTATTGCAAGTGGTTTTACACAAAATACTGAGTAGTAAAAATTTTACAATTACAATAATGTAATTCAAAGTTTTAACCAAAGAAAAAGTAAATGGCACAAGTTGAGCAGTCTGTCTTCTGGGATGTTTGTAATAATATAACCTGATGACTTTGTAATTTTCTGCATAAATAATTTTCATTTTTTTCCCTTCATTAAGACAAATTTTCTGAACTTCCCTCATTCAATTTCTATTTCTTGTTTAAAACCAAGTATTAACTGTCTTGCTTTCCATACCTTTGCTTTATCAAGTTTTGCAAAAAATATTTTATTTCTTGCTCTCCTGAAAATTCTTGGTTTTGATTAGAAGTGTTTAAAAACAAACAAACCTGTAATTCAAGCAGCTTGGGAGTCTGAGACAGCAGGATGTAAGTTCAAAGCCAGCCTCATCAATAGCAAGGTGCTAAGCAAATCATATTTCAATAAAGAGTATGTTTCTATAGATCTCTAACATCACATCTTCATATAATGTCTGTTGAGAAGGGTCCAGGCATTTCCATTGTCTTCAGAAAAATCAATGACCACATCCCTTAATGTCAGTGGTTTCATTTCCTGGCTTTTGGTATGCTAACTTTTGTTCCCTGATAGTTTTTTTCAACTCCTGTGTAGTGCAGAAACCAGGAACTCTTGACCTAGGTTTGGAAGCATAGAAATAAATTCAAAGAATCTACACGTCTTATTTTTGATTTTTGGAGCATTTTGGTATTTGAGCTATCAATGAGATACCCACTTATGTCTATAATTTTCTACTAAAATTGCTTCAATCACAGTGTAATGTTTGACAGTTAACACTGGTTTAGATTGGTTTAATAACTTAAAAAAATTGTTTTTGAAACATCATCTTACAGAAAAGTGAAAGATGTTCTTGGGCTTCTTGGCTGGATTCGTGGGCTACTTCGACATTGCCTACTTGGTGCCCCGTTCTGAGTTTATAATGCTACAGTAGTTCATGTTGTGTCCTAATTCCTGAAGAAGGCAGCTTGGGTTCACTGGGTACAGCTGCCTGTGCGTGAAATCAGGTCTCGGTGGCAGGAGCAGTGTCCCATTAGGACACTAAGCTAAAGGCAGCAGGCAGCTCTGGTGAAATGCGGGGCAGCCCTGAGTTTGTGTGTGTGCATGCGTGCGTTTTTGGTCTGTGTGTTGAATGTTTACCTTGTTATGTGCCTTTACTTGAATTAAGCTAGTGAGAAAGTATCTCATGATATGGCCTGGTTATACTACTTGTTTTATTCTTCTCCAAATCTAGTGGTAAGTTAAGGCTTTAATCTCTTTTCCTCCTCCCATGGGAAAAAAAATCTAAAATAAAGATTTATACAATACACCTTTCTATTTGTTTCTAGAAGATACATTTGATGACTTTTTTGGGAACCGAAGAGGTCCCCGAGGAAGCAGAAACCGAGGTGCAGGCTCATTTTTCTCCGCTTTCAGTGGATTTCCAACATTTGGAGGTGGATTTTCTGCATTTGATACAGGTATTAAATCCCTAATTTGTTGTTAGAGGAGAAATTAGTGCTTAGAACACTTAGAGCGGTTTGAATTATGTTTATTCTTTTTAGGAGAAGAGCTTTTTGCATTTGTCAGGATTTTGAGTGTACAAATCAGTGCTTAATGACCTAATTATTCAAGAATGTGAGTCATTCATAAGGGATATCATATAATGAAATTCCTGGCTAAAAGGGTAATGCATGTTTGAGTAGGCATGAAGCAGCTGCAGTGGACAGTCTTGCTAAACTCTCCATGTGTTCTTGCCTCCCTTGCAGTTAAGCAAAAGGGCACAGTCCCATCTAAGCAGTGTATAGTTGGATGGGATTGGCGGATTGGCCCATGGCCTGGGGGTATGACCTTAGCCAGACTGTTCCCTTGAAGTGTCCAGCCGAAGCACATGGTCAACCATGTGCTTGGACCACAGTGGTTGGTGATGTGCCTACAGAGGTGGGTGTTCCTGGGTCTGACTTGAGTTAAACTTTGGTAGTTTGAATTGCCAATTTTTGCACAGTTGAGTTCATTTCCCCTCACCACGATACCCATGTTACCCAGCACACAGCTGCCTTGGTTGGGCTTCTGTACATGGTGTGCCCGGCTCTCCCCGGCAGAGCTCTCAGTGGGTGTCTGTAGTTTGCCAGGCCAGGCCTGGTGAGCACACAAAAACAAGGTTGTTGAAAACATGAGGGAAACGGCACTTCATCTAAGCCATTGTCCGGGGCTTGTGTGAAGCTCTCCTGCCTTTAGGAGCCTCCCAAGGTATTATTGTGGGACTGCTTACTCCCTCTTATCTTGCCGTTGGTGCCCCATGTGTTATGGGGTGCCACGTAGACACAGTGAGAAGCCCACCACCATGCTAGAGTGTCAGTGAGGTCTCAGCCACTTGAGAGTGGGGAGAGATGCCTGCAGGGAATCAGCCAGGCCACCCCCTGGTGTGGATACTGCCAGTCCTCTCAGTGCCCCTTGTGCTACAGTGGTTTTGGCAAGAGCTGCTCTTGTGTCGCTTTCGACATCAGATGGTCTTCTGCTAAATTTGAACTTAGTCCTATTTTTGAATTAATACTAGTCATTATTAGCCCCTAGTCATCTTTATTCTCTGTTTTCCTATAGGATTTACTTCATTTGGGTCACTAGGTCACGGTGGCCTTACCTCATTCTCTTCTACATCATTTGGTGGCAGCGGGATGGGTAGCTTCAAATCAATATCAACTTCTACCAAAATAGTAAATGGGAGAAAAATCACTACAAAAAGGTAGAGTGGTATTATGCATTTTATATTTATTACGTCAGCTTAATGTTTCATTGGTGATGTGTACTTTGCTTATCAGTCAGCCGAAGTATAAGCTGCATGAAAAATTTCTTAATTAGCTGGAATATTTTTTCCAATGTTTTTCCCCCATTTAAAAAAAATTTGTTATGAGCAATTTTTTCAGTGTTTAATGTTAAATTATTAGACGTGATCTTTATTTAATATGTAATAATGTGTAATAAGTTTTCCCAACATTGTTAGAATGATAAAATGAAAAACCATTAGTTGTGGGCTGGGGCTGGGGCTCAGTGGTAGAGCACTTGCTAGCATGTGTGAGGCACTGGGTTTGATTCTAACCACAGCATATAAATAAATGAATAAAATAAAGGTCCATCCATCTTAAAAATAATAAAAACCTCTACGTTTAATTTGATCAAACTTTTTTTTTCTTCATTTATTGCCTCAATGTATTGTGAGTCCACCCCAGGGGCAGATTCCCCCCCCCCCCCCCCTTAAATGTGGTGTTGGATTTTAGAACCCAGGGCCTGTGAATGCAAGGCAAGCACTTACCAACTGAGCTATATCCTCAGCCCTTAATTTATTTTTTGTAGTCCTGGGGATTGAACCACAGGGGTGCTCTACCACTGAACTCTCTTGACTCTTTTAAAAATATATTTATTTGTTTGTTCTAATCAGTTACTCATGACACCAGCATGCTCTTCGATTCAATGTACACAAATGGAGCAAAATTCTTTTTACTTCTGGTAGTACACATCATTCTTGCAGTCACACATGTACTGATGTAATCATGACCGTCCCATTCCACCATCTTTCCTACCTCCAGGCTCCCTCCTCCTGGACCCTTTTTATTTATTTTGAGTCGGTTCATGGGATGGTCTGAAATTTGTGATCCTCCTGCCTCAACCTCCCACTTTGCTGAGATGACAGGTGTGCATCCCTGCCACCTCTCCCAGCTGCCCTGTTTTGAAGAATGGAAGCTAGGGTCTCAACCTCATACATGCTAGGAAGTGCTTTACCAGGGCTGCAGCCACCCCTCCAGTGCTGGGGTTTAAACCTGAGGCCTTTGGCATGCAAGGCAAGCCGTTCTGCCATGGAGCCACATCCCCAGTTCTAGCTTTAGCAGGGAGGTACACCTTACACAACTGTGTGAACACCCAGTCATCACGTTTAAAGGATCTGCTTTACTTGCTTATATTGGTACTTGGAATTGAAACTCAAGATTGCTTAACCCCTGAGCAATATCCTAAATTGCTGGGTCTGGCTTTGAACTTGAGATTCTCCTGCCTTGTGTCTCCCAGTCACTTGGATTACAGGTGTGAATCAGTGCTCCTGAGTTCCTTACTATTTTTGATGAGCTGTATCTGCATATATTTATCTGCATATATTTATCAGTCAGCCTTGCAGTATTTGGGATGATTTATTATTGTCAGGATAAATAGTTTTTTGTATTGGGGTTGAACCAGTGACACCTTACTACTGAGCCACATCCTGAGTCCTTTTTATTTTTTATTTTTTTGAGACATGGTCTTGCTAAGTTGCTAAGGCTGGCCTCAAATTTGGGATCCTGCTGCCCCACCTCCAGAATTACTGTTATTATAGGCATGTACCACTGTGCCCATCAGAATAAATCTGTTTTAAGAAAGATATACCGATAGGTTGTCTTTGTGTTTTTCAGTTTGCACACCACTTTTGTAGTAATGCCCTTGTGAGTTTATATGTATTATATTCACTCTCATAAATATTTTGTTCATTTACAAAAGAGGTTTAAATGAATTCTATCCTACAGAATCGTCGAGAATGGTCAAGAAAGAGTAGAAGTTGAAGAAGACGGCCAGTTAAAGTCCTTAACGATAAATGGTAAGGAGCAGCTGCTACGCTTGGATAACAAGTAATTCAACGCACGCATTTAACAGAAATGTTAAACTATAACAAGCACCATTTGAGGATTAACAGGAACATTTTTTTGAAGATTTCAGACGAACTCGACTTTCAGTATAATTGTACCTAATCTAAAGTATTTATAAACAGCTCATCGGAGCCCCTATTTGTCATAGACTTTTGAGTTTATTGTTGGGACCACACAATAGGACCATTTTTTTTGTCTTTAAAATTGTTGTAATCTCTGTATGCACTTTGCTTTTTTATTAAACGTTATCCAAGGTGAGCCTTGACTTTGAGTAGTGCTAGGACAAGATTGTATTCTAACACCAGCATGGATCTGCTTCCCATTGTGTTTGACATGTGAGCCAAGTAGTGTCAGCCTGCTGTGAGCTAACATTGCCAGGATGAGGCTCCTGTAGAAGTAATTTGGTTTTTTTTTTTTTTTTCAGTATTTAGTAATGAAAGATATTAATGCATTAATGGTAATACATTTCTGGTTTAATATAAATAAGGATGTTTTCTAGTTGTGCATGAATGCTGGCAACTTAGTAAAGTTTTGACAATTGTTTAAATATGTAATGTTAAGCTTAGGTTTAAAAATCTGGTATACTGGGTCTTTGTCATTTGCTTAAAAAAAAAAGAAAATAAATGTGAATGTGTTTGGTGCATTTTTTCCTGAGTGGGGTCTGCAGCCTCTTTGTGTCTGTGTATGATTTTGTGCCTGGGCTTCTAGTGTCACTCCATTAGTGTTCCTTTCATCATTAAGGTAGATACTGACTGAAAGGCACGTGTAGACATTTTCTATTTGGAGAGTGTGTAGAGATTATAAAGAATTATCAGCAATCTTAAGAGATTATTAGCAATGTATTGAACATGTCAGTATAACATTTATATGGGGGAGGCGGGTAATGCTTGTAAAAAAAAAAATAAAAAATTAGTGCCGGGGGAATTGAAGCCAGGGACCTTAACCATTGAGCCACATCCCCAGACCTTTTTATTTTTGAGACAAAAACGCCTCGCTCCCTTGTTGAGGCATTCCTTGAATTTGAGATCTTCTTCCTCATCTTCCCCAGTGGCTGGGATTATAGTTGTACACCACCAATTTCCATTCTTTAAAGCATATTGTTCTGTAGGATGTATATGATGTAAGATCACTTAAGCACAGTATACATGGTAAAGTAATGGAATCACAAGAAGAGAGCAAAAATAAAGTTGCTGCTTTTCTCAGTCTGTAAAACCTTTTGCAATTATCATTGGTAAGCAGAATCCTAGCTCAAAGTTACAAATATTAAAAAAAAATGGCCTTCAATTGCTTTTAAACACTGCCCTGGATGTTGTGTCCTGTGATAGGCGCCCCCCCCCCATTGTTTTGAGAACGAGCAGTATATGGTCCTTCCCTGACTTTTAGCCCAGGTGACCAAGCTGTGGGATTTTCTATTAAATATCACAGTGTCTTTAATGAACCTTTTGTTTCGCTACTGCAAGTAAGTAAACAGTATTTTAACAGATGCCATAGGAACCAAGTGCAGCAGTAGGTAACAGGTAGTTAAAGAGTGCCATACGAAAGACTGCAGTGAGTGATGGGCCTGGGTGTGTTAGGAGATCTTGGCACATGACCTCTGGTTGGAGGTAGGTATGCATCCTGGAACCATGCTGGTACAGCTAGAAGTTTGCATCAGAAAGCCTGCCTTCAGCACAGATGATTTTGTTACAGAATGAGAACTTTCAAGTTGGGTTTATTACGTTATTAGTAAAATTGACAACTTATTTGAAATTTTTTCAAATTTGGTTCCCTGGGTTTTTGAAGAATATCAAGTTCATTGCATGAGACATGAGTCCAGAGTATAATATGAAAGCACCTTTAAAAAGTTATAAAACTGTTTTGTAGCAGTGAAAATACCATTTCCAAGATTGACATGGCAGAACAGCATTTCATGTAGATAATAAGTCTCAATAAATTTGATATTTATTTTGTTTTCTGTATTTGAAAAGATGTCTCTGTAGTGTGGATTGCCTTTTAAATTGAAATCTGCAAGCAGCTTGATGCGTAGGTGAACTTGCTTCTGCTCACTTCCACCCAAAGAGTGGATCCCATGCCAGGAGCTGCTTCATTGGTTTGTGCCCAGTTTCCTTGTGGAGGAGGACCTCTTGTGAGGGACCAGTTTGCTGCATTTATCTTACCTCTGTAAGCTTTCTTTTCTCTATAGTTAGGTTTCCACAGTTGACTTGATTCAGATTACTGGTGGGTTTTTCCCTGTACTTCTCAACAAAATATAAGCTCAGTGTCCATGTGTTCAAGTTTGGTTTTAGAGTTCTAGTGACTGTTACAATATGATGGTTCCAAGTATTATTTATCTAATTCCTACTGGGCGTTCTCCTGCTGGCAGATTTTCAGAAGATCCCAGAGGTTTAGTCTAACCATTTGATTAAGCTTCTCTTACAGCTTGAGGACATTTCTTCTGAAGCACAGATTCCTTCTAGGATGGTAAGATCTGAAGAGCACTGGGACGATCATCTTTGGAGCAGTTTGAATTTATTAGTTACCTACTAAATTGCTTATTCCTGTAGGACCCCCCCCCCCCCCCACACACACACACACTGGGTGGAACCCAGGGCTTCCTGCATGCTAGGCCCTGGGCTACCTCTCTAGTCCTTTTTATTTCATTTTTAGACAGGGTCTCCCCGAGTTGCCAGGAACTCGCTATCCTCCTGCCTGTCTCCTGAGTTGCTGAGCTTGCAGGCATGTGCCCCCTTGCTCAGTCCAGCTTGGGTTCTGTGTTTGCCTGCTGGTTGGTGGTATCCTTTCTAAGGAGTGCTAACACACTATGCAATGACAGATGTTCTCAGTGTACCTAGCAGTCGTTGATACCTGGTTTCTATCTCTCTGCTGTTGTGATCTCAGCCATTTGCATGCTCAGTGACAACATGGAGGTACATGTTTCCTCTCTGGTGTAGGTTTTCAAGTGCAGTTATATGGAGTCACTTTGAATACTTGGTCTTCTATGGTCTAGAGGTAGCTAGCTGAATTATGAGACCAGTTTGGGGTGAGGTGGTTAAGTACAGACATGAGATCTTGTGACCTTTTGAGGCCCTTTTAGGGCCATGCTTGTGCAGTTGGTAGCTGAACATGGCAGGAACCCTCTCAACTAGCATGTCGCCCATGTGTATTGAGGTTATCCCTATGTCACCTCTCCTGAGCCCTTGGGAGTCATCCCATGGTGCCACTTCTGTTTGGCTTCCCTACCCACCCACCCCAGTCCCCCATTGAACCCAGGGTCACTTGGCCACCGAGCCACATCCCCAGCCTTATTTTGTATTTTATTTAGAGATGGGGTTTCCCTGAGCTACTTAGTGCTTCGCTGTTGCTGAGGCTGGCTTTGAACTCATGATCCTCCTGTCTCAGCCTTCTGAGCCCCTGGGATCACAGGGGTACGCCACAAGCCCAGTTTGTTTTGACTCTTAAGAGCTGCTTCGCTTTGAAAGCAAACTTAATTTTGAGTAGGGTCTGTTGGGCAATTTTATCATCCCCCCAGTGTTGGGGATTGTGAGTCCTTTTTTGGGGGGGCTACTGGGGTTTGAACCCAGGGGTGCTTAACCACTGAACCACATCTCCAGTCATTTTTTTTTTTTAAAGAGAGAGTGAGAGAGGAGAGGGAGAGGGGGGGGGGAGAGAGAGAGAGAGAGAGAATTTTTTTTTTTTTAATATTTATTTTTTAGTTCTCGGGAGACACAACATCTTTGTTGGTATGTGGTGCTGAGGATCGAACCCCGGGCTGCACGCATGCCAGGCGAGCGCGCTACCGCTTGAGCCACATTCCCAGCCCCCTCCAGTCATTTTTAATTACACACACACACACACACACACACACACACACACACGTGTGTGTGTGTGTTATATAAAAAAGAGAGGTAGAGAGGTTTTTTTTTTAATATTTATTTTTTAGTTGTCTTTGGACAGAGACTTGCCGAGTTACTTAGGGCCTTTGTGAATTGCTGAGGCTGGCTTTGAACTCTCATCCTCCTGCCTCAGCCTCTTATGCCAGCAGGATTACAAGCAGCTAAGATTCTAAGCATGCACCACCACACCTCCTGGCTAGTGTTGGGCTTCGAGCCCAGGGCTTCTCTATCACTGAGCTACATACCTGGCATTTTGTTTTGGAACACGATGTTGATAAATGACTGAATCCTTAGTATTGTAGGTGTGCACCAAATGTCCCAGCTGACTCAGGTACATTTGGAATGTACTATTTTTCGCTTTTATAGGGACCCAGACTTTGGTGCTGGGTTCTTACCCACAGTTGATTTATT